>NC_064432.1:27172248-27334748 GCF_023375975.1 Astyanax mexicanus
TGTTTAACTCCTGTTTAACACATGTGTTTACGCTCTCAGGATATCCGTTAGAAACTCTCCGCCAGGGTTTTTTGCTCTCGCGCCTCGTTCTCGTGAACACAGGAAGTAAAACAGCCGTGCGAAGGTGTGATCACACTCGGCTCGGACGTGCACACTATTGTTTCTCACAGCCGAGCTCATTGTTTAGAGTTAGAGCTCATCTCCTGTGTATCAACACGCCGCTAACCGCTAATCACCTCAATATCCTAACACCGCTAACCGCTAATCACCTCAATATGCTAACCTCACTTACCGCTAATCACCTCAATATCCTAACACCGCTAACCGCTAATCACCTCAATATGCTAACCTCACTTACCGCTAATCACCTCGATATCCTAACACCGCTAACTGCTAATCACCTCAATATGCTAACATCACTTACCCCTAATCGACTAATCAATACTTACGTCACACGTACAGCCTCTAAAAGAGGATCCAGCTCAGTTTTACTGAACGCGAGTGGCTGGTGGAGCAGCGGGGACTTCAGAAGAGGAAACTCAGAGCTCAGTAGCTCATTCACTCATAGTAAAACCAAAGAAACTCTCTCTCTCTCTCTCTCTCTCTCTCTCTCTCTCTATTTGAGTCATCCGCTCTGAAAGGAGACCGCATCACACCCGCCCAGTTTAAAATGATTTTTACGCATTAACACTAAAAATAATTTAGTTTAGTGGTTTTAATGTTATGGCTGATTACTGTTCTACAATAGTGTTCTTGTCTAGCTTCTACGCCGTTATGAATTTAGCCAATCAGAATTCAGAAAATCAGTTTGTTTTGCTCTGAAAGAAAATAAAAGAGTGATAAATAAATGTTAAACTGCATCTGAGCATTTCTCCTCTGGAACAAAGTCGCAAACGTACAATTTACAAATGAAACAAGGACTCATACACTGAATAAACTTATTAAAACGCAGCTCCAGTCTGTTGTTAGTTTATTGTGTTAAAGTGTTTTCTGACGTGTGTTTTGTTGTTTTAGACGTGAACGAGTGTGAGACCTCTCAGCCGTGTGAGCACCAGTGCCACAACCTGCTGGGTTCCTTCCTGTGTCAGTGTAACGTGGGATACGAGCTGACCCCCGACTCCGTCTCCTGTACAGGTGAGTTCCTGCAGGTGCTCTCAGTGAGGAACAGAATAAACCGCAGGACTTTATCCTGCGTCACGCCGGCTTCAGGATCTGGCACAGCTCAGGAATTCACATCTGATCTTCTGCCATGTTTTTAACCTGCAGCCGCCCTCCTTTCTCACGATTTCTCAACCCCACGTCTATCTCACTATCTCAGCCCCACTGAGATATTCACTACATTTAATACCGGCGGGGAAGAGCTACAGATTTTAAAAAGCAGATTTTAAATGATTTTTTCATTTATTAAAGGAAAAATCTAACCCTGTAAAAAACAGGATTTCCTCCTAAATCTAATCAACTTAATGGATTAAACAACTGCAGTCAAGCTTTCTTTAAATGTTGTTCTGGGTTCTTTTTTATGGATCTCCTGGATGAGTTCTTCATGCCCTTTTGGAGTAATTTTATTCAGTTATTATGTTCAGTTCCGTCAGCAGCTCATCTGATTTACCACATTTACCAGTAATTTACCAAACCAGGTGTTGATTAAAATGATGAGAACTAGAAATAAATAACTCTATTAAACTCAGATTAAGAGGAGGAGAGATTAGGAGATGCTGTTTTAGCTTTGTGTAAAATTGCTGTTTGTATTTATTGTAAGGCTGTAATGTGTTTTACTGAGATAATAAACACTTACTGCACAGAGAAGAAGCTTTTTCTTTACTTAAAATTCACACAGGTACCTAAAACATTTGCACAGTACTGTATGTATGTGGTGGTATATGTTTGATAGTGATGTTTGTGTGTGTTTGTGTTGTTTAGATATAGATGAGTGTGCGTATTCTCCCTACATGTGTCAGTACGCCTGTATTAACACCCCCGGAGGATACTCCTGCACCTGCCCTGATGGATACCAGCTACAGGGAACGAGAATGTGTCAAGGTACGTCCTGCTCCACCTCCACCTTCCTCCACCCTCCCTCCTCCTCCACCATCCCTCCTCCCTACTCCTCCACCCTCCCTCCTCCCTACTCCTCCACCATCCCTCCTCCCTACTCCTCCACCATCCCTCCCTCTTGGATGAGTCGTCGCTGTGCTCTTGGGGTAATTTTGGGGGCCGGTCACTCCTGGGGAGGTTCACTACTGTTGCATGTCTTCACCATTTGTGTTCAATGTCTCTCACTGTGGTACTCTGGATTCCTAAAGCTTTAGAAGTGACTTTATATTCCTTTTCAGACTGATAGATCTCAATTCTCTTCTTCCTCAACTGTTCCTGAATTTATTTGGATCTCTGCATGATGTGCAGATTTTAATGATCTTTTGGTGGACTTCACTTTAACCGGCAGGTCCTGTTTAAGTGATTCTTGATTGAGAACAGGTGTGGTAATAATCAGGCCTGGGCGTGGCTAGAGACTCAGGTGTACTCAGGTATCAGAAACCACAGTGACGGTATGTTTTAACAAGGGAGCGATTACTTTTTCACACCACTGTATAACAGAAGGTGGGCTCAGGAAGCTCCACCTCACTGGTGATGGAAGGAATGTGAGGATCAGGGTTCACAGTGTTTAAACTCCTCTGTTCAGCTGATTTATGTTTGTGTTGTTTCTCCTCCTCGGGGTGTGAGAGTGGGAATCTTCACCACTGGCTCAGAAACAGCTCTTTCCCATAATTCCTACAGTGTAAAAACGCCAGTTTTAACTCATATTTGGGAGAGGGTTAACTGCCTGGCCTCAGTGTTGTTGTAGTCAGGATTAAATTAAAGGATTTTAAGTGCAGCTTATAGTGCGAAAAATAGAGTATGTGTTTTAATGGTCACTATATTTGAATTTGCTATGGGAACTTGTTTTTTTACGTTAAGGCAGAGATTGGACGACAGGTAAAACATGCGCCCACAGGAAGCAGAGATTGAGATACTAATCGATTTATATCTCCAGCCTGAGATCTTTTAATAATCCATATAAACTCATATATAATATTTAGAACAGCGTTATGCAAGAACTGGCACTTTTACTCCACAGCTATAAATACAAATGGTGCACTCAGCACCCCCTCTTGAACAAGCTGTACACATGCATTTTATCACAAGCGTTTGTTGTGTTGCACCGATTGCTGACACAGTTTGTGTTTCCTTTATTTTGTGCAGATATTAACGAGTGTGAGACAGGTCACGAGTGCAGTGAGGAGGAGATGTGCTGGAACTATTATGGAGGATACAGGTGTTACCCCCGAAACCCCTGCCAGGACCCGTACATACAAACCTCAGAGAGGTGAGTTCTTATTACCACATGACTGTGTAACGTGCAGTGACTGCACTAAATATATATATATTTATATATGTATATATATATGGGAGCCATATATATTATTGTTAATACAAACTGTCAGTTGGAACAAAGTACTTAGGCAAAGAATGAACTTTTTTGTGTTAAATTTCACATAAAAAAAAAAATTACCACTGGTGCAAAGCACTACGAACAATAAAACGACTGAAGTCCAATATAGAAAATCACACATATACTGTATAAATGTGTGTTTGTATATGTATATATATATAATATTTATATATTTATATCTACAGCTATAGAAACAAAATGAAGAGATCACTTCAGTTTCTGAATCAGTTTCTCTGATTTTGCTATTTATAGGTTTATGTTTGAGTAAAATGAACATTGTTGTTTTATTCTATAAACTACAGACAACATTTCTCCCAAATTACAAATAAAAATATTCTCATTTAGAGCATTTATTTACAGAAAATGAGAAATGACTGAAATAACAAAAAAGATGCAGAGCTTTCAGACCTTAAATAATGCAAAGAAAACAAGTTCATATTCATAAAGTTTTAAGAGTTCAGAAATAATCAATATTTGGTGGAATAATCCTGGTTTTTAATTACAGTTTAATTTTATTCATCTTGGCATCATGTTCTCCTCCACCAGTCTTACACACTGCTTTTGGATAACTTTATGCTGCTTTACTCCTGGTGTAAAAATTCAAGCAGTTCAGTTTGGTGGTTTGATGGTTTGTGATCATCCATCTTCCTCTTGATTATATTCCAGAGCTTTTCAATGCTCTCTTTTTTTCCAAAGTTGTATATATAAATATATATAGCTTCCATATACTGGATGGCTGTTTCCATATTTAAATATATTGATTAAGGTTCATTAAATGATCTTTTCTCTTTGTTCCAGTCGGTGTTCCTGCCCCTCCACCAGCTCCTGTCGTGGAATTCCTCAGTCTATAGTTTATAAATATATGAGTATTTACTCTGAGCGCTCCGTACCGTCAGATATCTTCCAGATCCAGGCCACCAGCATCTACCCCAACACCCACAATGTCTTCAGGATCCGAGCCGGAAACGAGGGAGGAGAGTTCTTCTTACGGGTGAGAGACCGATTTAAACAGTGAAAAATACACAAACCGGCTATAAAATAATCATAATGTTCATGTTCATAATTTTAATGCATGATCAAAACTCTGCACCAGGTTTATTTATCAAAAACAGCACAATATAGAAATAATTAATAGATTGAATGTGATTAAATTGACTCTTGCAGCGCTCCAGTAACGTCAGCGCCATGCTGGTTTTGACCAAGTCCCTGTCGGGTCCTCTGGAGATGATCGTGGATCTGGAGATGATCACTCACCACACCGCCACCAGCTACCGCACCAGCTCGTTACTACGGCTCACCATCGTCGTAGGACCCTACGCCTTCTAAAGCCCCGCCCCCGACTCCCCCGATACTGCTGCTTCTAAACGTTTTACACTTATACACTACGCTACCTTCTAACGGCCAGGCATTAAAAAGGGCTTTTTGGGTGCGCTCAAGATAAAATCCAAAGAGAGCTATAGTTCATCTTTTATATCTTTTATAGTTCATAGGCAGTGGTTCAAGAGTGGAACCAATGGTTTAGGACCCAGTGGCCCAAAGCCCCAATGGTTTGAGGCTCCAATGATTCAAGGCCCCAATGCTTTAAGGCCCCAGTGGCCCAAAGCCTCAATACTACAAGACCCCAATGCTTCAAAGCCTCAATGGTTCAAAGCCTACATGTTTCAAGGACCTTATGGTTTAAGGCCTCGATGGGTTAAAGCCCCAAAATCTTTAGGCCAAATGCTTTAATGCTTTAATGGTTTGGGGCTCCAGCGGTTCAAGGACCCAAAGCTCCAATGGTTTAAGGATGGTGGAACTGTATATATGAATGTTTGATGGGTCAAGAATTAAAGACAAAAGTAATAAATCTCACTGTAAAAGAGTGTAAAATAGCGGGAGACAGGAACCGATGCTGCAGTTGCTTTTATCTGTGATTTAATAGCAGGTTAATAGCCTCATATTTTGCATTCATAAATTTACATTATGTCTTTATTACTCCAAATAACTGCATTCTGTCTCAGAGAACATACGGCCCAAAGCACTGCTTAAAACTGGTAGAAATGTTTTCTTTAATTAATCTCAGTTTAATAGCAAAAAAGCTTTGCATTTACAGTTTAAGTGTTGAATTTATAACTCAAAAGAACAGCATTAATTAGGTAAAATCACATAGTAATTTCACTTAATTCTGTTACAGGGCTTTAAATCGGCCAAAACACACTTTTTATTCTTATTGTTCAAAAGTTAGCACCTTTGCACCTTTTTAACAGTGGCGTAAATATACTCTAATCTAAAAACACTCTGCATAGCACTGAGTAGCAATGGTGGAACCTGTTTTGTTGGGTTATCTAGAACCTTTTAATCAGAGCTTTACTGTGTATATTATATGTAAGATGTTTTTCTTGTGTCTGAAGAACTTTTTAACCAAAATTTTACTTTTACCTTAAAATGTAAGAATTTCAATATTAATTAATTCCTACAAATATACAGATCATTTCCTCTGTTGATATTCTGTATATTTGACAAAATAAATATAAATTACCGTTTACTCACAGTGTGACGTATCAATATAAAATTAAAACACTGTTTAGAATAATGTTTAAATTGAGTCAGGTATATATTTAAGGTAATAAATATAGTTTATATATGTGATGTTGCAGGTTGTGGAGGATCTGTTGGTGTGGATGAGATGCTTTATGAATGAGAGGAATCAGGCGTTTATTGCAGTGAGGTAGGTTCTAAAGGGCTGTCGCTGCGCTTTCCTCCGAGCGTTAGCGCTTTTTTGCTCTCTGATAAGAATTGTTGTAATACTAAGCATTATAATTGAATAATAGAATAATAGAGTAATGTTCTTAATTAGGGGTTTCACCTGATTGTATGTCATTTATGTCAAAATAAGCACAAAAACTCACCAAAAAACAAATTAATTTGCCATAAAATAAGGGATTCGCTCATTTTGAGACCCTATTGGCAGATTTCTTTTTAGCTTAATTTACGTTACAGTTATATTACAGTACATTTGGCTTGACTTTCTTTTATCCGAAGCGACTAATATATCAAATAATAATAAAGATTTAGTAATAGAGGTAAAAAAGACGTTTTTATGCAGGATTTAAAGGAGATCAAAGGGTAATGAAATAGTGGGATAAAGAAGGAAATGAGGTTAGAAGTAGTTAATTTTAGTAGTTAGAGGTGTTAGGAGAGTTTATTAAACTCTTTATGAGTTTACTAAATATTGAGAAATACAGTACTGTGCAAAAGTTTTAGGCACCAAAGCAAACGACACTAATCCATTTATCTCAGGAATATGAGAGTTTTACCCTAAAAAAGCAAATAATCATAAATACAGTAAAATGTAGAAAGGAATAATTCTCATATTTAACTATAAGTATGTTTTATATCCTGTGAGCCGAGCTGAAGAATAAAGTGTAGAGATTCAGATTTCTCCTGGATGCTCCTCAGTCAGCATGTGTATATTATGTTCAGTTCCGTCAGCAGCTCACCTGATTTACCACATTTACCAGTAATTTACCAAACCAGCTGTTGATTAAAATGATGAGAACTAGAAATAAATAACTCTATTAAACTCAGATTAAGAGGAGGAGAGATTAGGATTAGGATGTTTTCAGGAAAACGTTTTGCTTTTTGTGAAATTGCTAATGCTAATGTTGTACCCCAGATTTATGTATTTACTTTATATATTTAAAGTACATTAATATTATGCTTTTATCAAATGTTTGAAAGTAAATTAAGTTGTTAATTACTTGAATTTCTACATTGGTAAAATGTTTAAAAAATATATTTAGGTATTACATTAATATAACAGTAATGTAAATATAGATCACATATATTTAACAACAATTCTTAGTACATATACTCTAATATACCTGCTGTATGATAAAGAGTGATACAGTTGTAATACTCTAATAATGAAATGTATTATTATAGTTTTACTGTAAACATATTTTTAAAGTATGGGGTTAAATACATGAAGTTAAGTAGAGTATATTTAAAATAGTTCCATTTCAGTACAGTTAAGAACACTTTAAGTAACAATTTAAGTAAGACTTTTGTACACATTTTATACAATTAAAGTAAAATAAGTATAAATATACTGATTAATAATAATGTGGCCACAAGAACACTTTAGTGCACTATAGTATAATAATGATTAGAATAGCTTTTTCTTTACTGAAATTCCCACAGGAGCCTAAAGCTTGTGCACAGTACTGTATATTTGAGCGTTTATATATATATATTTATATATATATTTCTGGTCAGTAAGTCGTGGTCGGGCGGGGGGATTAATAAGGTGAAGTCAGTGTTGATCAGAGGAACAGAACGTTACGGTTCTAAAGGGTTTTTTATTTGCCGTTTCTGGATGAAAGATTTGGACGATTCAACTTTAATAAACTCAGATTAGTTTCCTATTGATCTCAGCGCCGCTCTGCAACTAAACACAGCCAGGAAACCACGGCCTGGCACGGCTCACCAGCGTTTCGCACGAGTGCAGTGAGTGCAGTGAGTGCAGTGAGTGGGCTAATGCAGTGGAAAGCGTTGGGTTTTGGTTCCAGTGGGGTTTCCCTGGAAGAAAATCTGATTTTGTTCACAGTCCAAAACCTAAAAACCCTAAAACCCCTGAAACTCTGCCAGGCGTCACTTTCAGCACTTTTCTCAGCTTTTCTCCTGAAGAACTGATCTCAGATCAGCCGTTTCCCTGCTAAAGCAAAGACCTCCGCTGTTTTATAGTGCTGTTACACCACGTTATTCTTCTACAGCTCTGAACATGAAGTGGAAACAACTTCCTGCAACTCGTCATAAAATTTATCATCAGTTCATCATCAGAGCTACTGCTCTTCAGTTTCAGTCCTAAACCAGACAAAACCTTCTCGAAACCGTATTTTACACACTATATACTGCAACGGATTATACAACACTATTTAGGATGCCTAAATTTAAGTGAACAAGGGCGTCGCCATGTTTCCCTTTTAATGGGGAAGCTGGAGAAGGGTCTATAAGTAAAGAAAACTTTTATACTTAAAAAAACATTTTATTTTAAAGTTAATCGAGTGCTGGATGTTAATCTACACAGATTTATCTCCTTAAAACTTCTGTTTATTTACAGTAAGCTTAGATTTACAGTATTTTGTCTGAGGGTCAGTTTTCATTTAAGTTTCTTCAGCAGGAAGGCTGGAGCATTAGCATTAGCATTAGCATTAGTTTTAACTCAGTAAACACTCAGGCTACAGTCTGATATACTCACCTCTGAATGGCGATAGAGCTAGCACTTAGCGCTGGGGTTAGCAGCTAACGCTAATGCTGCTCCAGCCTTAATGCTGGAGAAACTTTACTGAAACTCCTGTATTACTCTGTACTTCAGTGGAGCGTCTTTACTGCTCCTTAATACCTGACTGATAGAATTCATACATAAGGAGCACCGGATTATAAGCAGCTCTGATGATTTCTGGGTAAATTAAATGATTTAAGTGCAGCTTATAGTGTGAAAAATATAGAACACATACAGTATCTCCACCGTCTCACACGCAGTGCCTTATATATAAATTCAATAATATTTTAATATTAATAACTGCAGTAGCTGCACGTGTATATTCTCAGTGCCGTTCATCACACTTTAAAAAGATCTTCAGATTTAAACTCTCTTTATTTAAAACTTTTATTCATAATCACGTTTTATACTCTGAATCCGGAGAGGAAATTGTTGTAAAGAAAATAAAGTTTATATATTTAAAATCAGCTGTGTTTGTGCACTTTGTTCCAAAAATCAGAAAAGAAGAGTGTCTATCTATCTATCTATCTATCTATCTATCTATCTATCTATCTATCTATCTATCTATCTATCTATCTGTCTGTCTGTCTGTCTGTCTGTCTAAATATCTATCTATCTATCTGTCTGTCTATCTATCTGTCTGTCTGTCTGTCTGTCTGTCTATGAATATTTTTATTTGTAATTTGGGAGAAATGTTGTCTGTAGTTTATAGAATAAAACAACAATGTTCATTTTACTCAAACATAAACCTATAAATAGCAAAATCAGAGAAACTGATTCAGAAACTGAAGTGCTCTCTTCATTTTTTACAGAGCTGTATATTTCTTAGTCTCAATTCTTCTGTAAATGATGATATAAAAGTGTATTATTTGATATTATTGTGTGTTATGTAATTTTTAAAGGTGTTAAATTCTTTAGGTTCTTTTCACCTCCACTGAGAGGGTTTTTCTATCAGAAATGTGTTTAAATGAGTTTAAATTGGATTATTGTTGGTTTTCTTCACAGTTCTGTTCTCCTGTAGTAAAGGTTGGAAATGTGCGAAAAGTTAACCTGATCTTTTAAGTGAGGATCTCAGGGGAAGTTTTAGGTCAGGATAACGTGCCGGAGCAGCGTACGGTCTGCAGAACTCTCTACAGGTTCTGGCATGTTTTATCTCAAGCTGCCAAATAAAAATCATCTACAGAAAAATAAAGCCAAACTCTTAAGAGGAAAAAAAGTTTTATGTTAAAATCCACTAAAGCTTTTCGTATTCCATCTCTTATATCTCATCTATTATTTCTATAAACAACAGTAATTATTAGTTACTGAGAGTTTTTACTAAAACTGGGAAAATCTGCTTTTAGCTGCTGGAAACTTTAAAACTTTAAAACTCTAAAACTCTAAAACTCAGATCTGTGGAGTCACTAAATCATTTTATACTTTTAGTTTCTAACTACCTTCAGACCTGTTTTACCTTTTATTTCCTTTTTTTGTTCTTGTTCTTTTACCTTTTTATTTCATTTATTTCATCCTTTTATTAATTCTATTTTTTATTTTATTTCCATCATTTACTTTTTCTTTATAATCTTGGTTTTACTTTTAGCTACCTTCTTTTAAGTTCTCTATTTCTTTATTTCTGTTTTATTTTATTATATTTTTTATTATGAATCTCTTTATTTATATTTAATTGCTTTATATTTTAGCCTGTCCACTTATTTATTCTGAATTATCTTATTTTCTCCTAATTAAATCTTATATTGTTTGCTGTTTTTTTTTGCTGTAACAAGCTAAACTAAAATGGTTGATTGAATAAGATGAACTTTTTGCAGGAAATAAAAAGAATACTTAGTAGATCTTAAATATTCAGATGTTGGAGGAACACCTGAACTAAATAAGAATTTGCTACTAATCAGCAGTTGGTTGTGTTTAACGCTGTGCAGAAGGTCATGGTCTTTAGCTCTATCCAGACAGGATTAGTTTCTGTGTAAAATATCTCACTCTTCTACTCTTTAGTGATAAAACTCCTGCATCCAGACTGTAATTGTAAAAACAGGAGGATCAGTGAGTTTTAGGCTTTTTTCTCGGTCACATGACATCACAGTGTTCAGTAGCTCCTCCATTTCCACTCACTGTTGTGTGTTTTTTAATGTGGATCTCCGTGGAAACCGTGGCACGGCCAAACTGTAATTATGGTGTGCAGCAGTGGACAAATATCTATTTTATTAAAGGCGAGGAGACGAAACTCAGAGATGTGCGTCCGGACAGGACTAAAATTACCGGAGGAGCACGGAGTTCAGAGAAAAACAGTAGATAATTCAGCCTGTAATTTTCTCAGAGGACGTCTGAGATAAACACCTACATGATCGTTCTGGACGGGAGTAAAATCACAGAGGATAAAAAAACCCATAAAAGAGAAAATTACCCAGAACCCCCTTGAGAAACTAATCCTGTCCGGATAGAGGTAGCAGAGTTTTTACATTAATTTACTAATTTATCTCTTTACCTGCTTCTTGTTGATCAGGATTTTGGTGGGTTTGGAGCTCAGCCGGAATCATTGAGCACAAAACAGGAAAACCGTAACACCCCCAGAACAGGGCAAGTTTTAGACCCGTAGAGCAGATCTTCACATAGAGGTAACAATCCACCCACCATTCCATCCATCAATCCATCCACCATTCCATCCATCAATCCATCCACCAATCTATCCATCAATCCATCCACCAATCCATCCACCAATCAATCCATCAATTTTCTTCTAACGTTGGGTCACAGTGGGTCCCTGGTATATTGGGATATTGATATTGGAACCTGTAGTTAATTTGCTCATAATTAGGAGATGCTTCTCCAGCTTCCCTATTAGAGGGGAAACATGGCGACACCCTTGTTTCTTACTATTGTGACTTAAAATGTGCCTTATAATACAGTGCGCCTTATAGTCCGTAAAATATGGTAAATACATAGTCAGAGCTAATGATACTAAAATTGATTTATGAAGTAAAGGAATAAAAATGTTGCATGTGTCTAAATCAGAAAGTGACACTTTATAGGGATTCCCACAGGGTATATTTATTGAATGAAATATTTATAAAATACATGCAGAGGGGTGTTTTAGTAAATGTGTGTTAGGAGAGATTAGCTGCTGCTAACCACATTAGTAACTCTTTTAACAGCTATCTGCTAATACTACAGGTTACCCAACAAACAGGAGACATGCCAGGAACACTGAGCAACAAACCCCCACCCTTTAGCAAACGTTACCATCAGGAAATCCTTTTAAACTGGTAGAAGTGTTTTATTTACCCTTATACCTCTCATGTTCACAGTGACAGCACCTGCCTGAGCCAGAATAGCACCAAATAAACTTCTCCAAACTGTCAAAGAGCCAATCAGAATTAAGCAAGAAAACATCTTCATGTTGTACAGCAAAATGCCTTTTAGAGAGATGGATAGATACTTTATTAATCCCGAAGGAAATTTAGGAAACTTTTGTTATTGGTTCAAAACATTTTTTTTCAGAGATAAATAATAGATTGTTATTGTAGTAAAAAATAGTTGTTTCTCACTTTCTGCTTGAGAGCAAAATCAAAATTGCAGTGTGTCGTTGCTATCACATCTCTTATTAATCATGGGTGTGGTTAATTCTGGTTAATTTTGAGCGAAACGTGAAATGAACCAATCAGAGTGTCTCTTGCTCATCATTCTCTTTAAGAGTAGATCAGGTGAGCTCTGTCTTTGGTGGATTGCTATTGTAACGGTGCAGCTACCTGGACGTGTTCAACAAACTCTTCTCAGCAGAGGAAACTGAGCTGCTGGTTGACGCTGTGAAGGAGCTCCAGCAGCTCATTTACGGGAACAGCAATGTTATTTTATTTACTATTCTGTTTATTGTTGATGTAAAAGTTGGGTTTGTGCTGCTGTGTGTTCATGTGTGTGTAATAAGTGGGGGTGTACGCTCGGCTCGGCACGGCGCCTGTGTTACCGAGATAGCGATGAACGTCTGACTGTTGGCGCCTGTCTAGGTTGTATTCGGTCACGTGATACTTCTTACTTTAAGTGAACTACTGTAAAAGTTGTTTTTAACACACTTTAATGAAAATGTACAAAAGTATATTTGAAAATAAGTATTTTAGAAGTATATTGAATTAAATTAAGCTAAAAGTGTACTTCATAGCAGTCTATTTTTTTTAAATACACTATATTGTACTTTTTTTTTGTAAAAGTATGATCAAAGTTGACTTTTAAACATTTAATAAAAGCATAATATTAATGTACTTCTGATATATTTTAGTTAATCTGTTAGTATATTTACAGCATACATTTTTCTGTTCTGAGTACAGTTAAGTATGTATTTTTTTTCACCAGGGCGTGCTGAGCTGAAACATGAGCCGGTTCTGATGGATCCGTCGTTTCAGTAAAACATGCTGAGAGTCCAAAACCGTGAAATATATTCTAATATAAGGGAAAATATGAGCTCAGAATTTCCATGACATCAATTAGTTCAGTGGGAGCCGAGAAGAGTCTGAATTCTCTGAAGACGCTGTAATGTGAACACAGAGAACCACCCGGTTCAGGAGGATGCTTTTAGATTTCAGTTATTTTATTTATTGTGTTTATTAGATGATTAGATGATTAGATTATGAGATATTATCTGCAGATGTATTTTATTATTTATTCAGCACAATTTAAGTCAGACTTTTCTACTATTTTTATACAATTAAAGTTAAATTAGTACAAAAAAAGTTGTTCTATTTTATCTCTCTTTAAATATACTGATTAATAATAATGAGGCTACAAGAACACTTTAGTACTTTAGTGCTCTATAGTATAATAATGCTTAATATACTTTAATATACTTTTATTCACTATATTAGTTTTATCAATACTCTTGACCTGAATCACATTTTATTACAAATTTCTGCAGAAAATGATGAAATTCTGGAGGGTTTACTCACTGTTTACACAATAGTCCTTCTCAGGTATAACTGGTCGGATGTGTAATGGAGTTCAGTAATTGGCCAGTTTGAGCCGCTGGTTCCAGTTCCAGGCAGGAAGTATAGATTATCTGGCTGGTGAACAGCGTCTGTATTTAATATATTTCATATATTTACACTGGTACCAGCGCACCACAGCGCAGTACCCTGATACATACACTCTGTTCTGCACTGTGAGTGTGTGTGTGTGTGTGTGGTGTGTGTGCGAGTGTTCCTCAGTGTGAGCTAGTGTGTGTGTGTTTTTGTGAGTGTGTGTGTGAGAGTGTGAGAAGGTGTGTTTTTGCGAGAGCCACTTTAGAAAGCAGTGTTCGCCAAAAGTAACGAGTGACCTCATACACTTTTTTTTTTCGTTTTAAATACCATCCAATAAGGTTTCAGTTCCTCACCTCTTCCCCCAGAATTCTCTTCCTCTAAATAGCCTCTGTTCTGGCTTCACTCGCTAATGCTAATGCTAACACGTTCTGTTCATTCATGAGTTCAGATAATCAGCTGGAGAGATTTAATTCACTATGTTTAATATCCCTGCATTGAAATTTGTCTTTTTTTGTTATGCTGTGCACTAATGTTAGGCAAGTGTATGTGTTGTTTTTAGTCAGAGAGGTGGTGTTTATAGTCGGGATGGGTGTGTTTTTACTCAGGGTGGGTGGTGTTTTTAGTCGGGGGGTGGGGTGTTTTTAGTCGGGGGGTTGGTGGGGATGGTGTTTTTAGTCGGGGGGTTGGTGGGGGTGGTGTTTTTAGTCGGGGGGTGGGGTGTTTTTACTCAGGGTGGTGTTTTTAGTCAGAAAGATGATGTTTTTAGTCGGGGGTGGGGTGTTTTTACTCAGGGTTGTGTTTTTAGTCAGAGACGGGGTGTTTTTATTCGGGGGGTGGGGTGTTTTTAGTCGGGGGGTTGGTGGGGGTGGTGTTTTTAGTCGGGGGGTTGGTGGGGGTGGTGTTTTTAGTCGGGGGGTTGGTGGGGGTGGTGTTTTTAGTCGGGTTGTTGGTGGGGGTGGTGTTTTTAGTCGGGGGGTTGGTGGGGGTGGTGTTTTTAGTCGGGGGGTTGGTGGGGGTGGTGTTTTTAGTCGGGTTGTTGGTGGGGATGGTGTTTTTAGTCGGGGGGTTGGTGGGGGTGGTGTTTTTAGTCGGGGGGTTGGTGGGGGTGGTGTTTTTAGTCGGGGGGGTCGGTGGGGGTGGTGTTTTTAGTCGGGGGGTTGGTGGGGGTGGTGTTTTTAGTCGGGGGGGTTGGTGGGGGTGGTGTTTTTAGTCGGGGGGTTGGTGGGGGTGGTGTTTTTAGTCGGGGGGTTGGTGAGGGTGGTGTTTTTAGTCAGAGAGGTGGTGGTTTTAGTCGGGGGGGTTGGTGGGGGTGGTGTTTTTAGTCGGGGGGGTTGGTGGGGTGGTGTTTTTAGTCGGGGGGTTGGTGGGGGTGGTGTTTTTAGTCGGGGGGGTTGGTGGGGGTGGTGTTTTTAGTCAGAGAGGTGGTGGTTTTAGTCGGGGGGTTGGTGGGGGTGGTGTTTTTAGTCGGGGGGGTTGGTGGGGGTGGTGTTTTTAGTCGGGGGGTTGATGGGGTGGTGTTTTTAGTCGGGGGGGTTGGTGGGGGTGGTGTTTTTAGTCGGGGGGGTTGGTGGGGGTGGTGTTTTTAGTCGGGTTGTTGGTGGGGGTGGTGTTTTTAGTCAGAGAGGTGGTGGTTTTAGTCGGGTGGTTGGTGGGGGTGGTGTTTTTAGTCGGGGGGGTTGGTGGGGGTGGTGTTTTTAGTCGGGGGGTTGGTGGGGGTGGTGTTTTTAGTCGGGGGGGGTTGGTGGGGGTGGTGTTTTTAGTGGGGGGGTTGGTGGGGGTGGTGTTTTTAGTCGGGGGGGGTTGGTGGGGGTGGTGTTTTTAGTGGGGGGGTTGGTGGGGGTGGTGTTTTTAGTCGGGGGGGGTTGGTGGGGGTGGTGTTTTTAGTGGGGGGGTTGGTGAGGGTGGTGTTTTTAGTCGGGTTGTTGGTGGGGGTGGTGTTTTTAGTCAGAGAGGTGGTGGTTTTAGTCAGGTTGGGGGGGTTGGTGGGGTGGTGTTTTTAGTCGGGGTGGGGTGTTTTTACTCAGGGTGGTGTTTTTAGTCAGAGACGGGGTGTTTTTAGTCGGGGGGGTGGGGTTGGTGGGGGTGGTGGTGTTTGAGGTATGCAGGGCTGGAGCTGTAATAGCGGGATCACTTTATCCCTGATTAAATTCCTCCACCCTGCTCTCCCGTATCTCGGCTTCCTGAGATGTTCTGAATTCCAGCGGATTTTATTGACTTGTTGGAGCAAACAGAGGAATCAGACTCTGAAAAGAGCTTCACTAAAACTCACTTCCTAATTCCAGCTGCTGCTCCTGTTTCACAATACTGATAATAAAACACACAACATACTGTATAATAATAATAATAATAATATATACTAATCAATACCATTAGGATCTGTAGTTCTATATCTGTTTCTGTACATACTTTATCGCTCTCCTCCTCCCACCCTGTTCTTTAATAACACTGATCTGATTAGCATGGGTTCCTGCTGGACTGAGAACAGTTCCTGTAATTGGTCTAAAAGTCTGAATCATCTAGAAAAGTGTTTTCATTCTGCAAACAAACCAGACCAGAATTTAATCAAGGTTCAGTTTTTCTGAGCCAAAACCACATTTTTGTTCCAACCAAATATCGGCAGGTGTAAACTGAATCATACATTTACCTCAGCAGTTCCACTCAAGATGAACAATTGCTAAGGCTCTGTTAGCTTGGCTAATGTTACTATCCCAGTCCTGTACAGCTCACGTACTTCAGCGTGTGATCCAGATTATGAAGAAACACAAAAGGAATAATGTAGTGACATAAAAACAGTGTTAAACAAACCAACATACTCTGAAGAATTTAGGTGCTTTTACTCTTCCTTTCCTTTGGCGGTCCCGATGAGTGCCAGTTTCATCATTATAATGTTTTTGATGGTCTTTTTTGCAGTGACTGTACTTGACCTCACTTTCAAACGTCTTGAAATTCTTCTTTTCTGATTGATTGACCTTAATTTCTTCTAAAGGTCATTTTTTGTTCTTTACTTAGTTAAGTAGTTGTTGGTTCTCATAACCTGGATTAGAACTGAATTATTCACTATTCACTGTATACCTGTAACTCTACCTCTTCACTACTTTACTTTAACTGATGCTCTCAAACACTTTATTAAGAGACAAGAAATTCAAGTAATTAACTCTTGATGAGTTCAGCACAGCTGTTAACTGGTTTAGATGAATTTAGTATTAAGCTACAGTGCAGAACATTTTAAAATAATGAGGAAACACTGGATTTAAGGTGTGTTAAAGCTTTTTACAGGTACTGTAGACCACATAGGCACAGCCAAAGCTTTTATAATAAACCAAATGCTAACGTCGACTCCTTTATATCTATATGAGGACAAGATACAGAACCTCAGGCCTCAACCAGCATCAGAGAGTTACTGCACTGCAGCCAGAGACGTTCCTGCTGCCGTTCCAGAGCCATAACTCTCTCACCAACAGCTAACATGAGAAAATAATCTGCTGTTCAGCTGCAGCAGCCTGACTTCCATTCAGTTTCTCACTCCTCCCACCCCAGTACACTGCTGCTTCTGAACAGTAAAATCTCACTTTCTCTTATTATCTGCATTTTACAGCTCTAACACAGTTTACACTGCTCAACATCACCAGACTGATAAGAGTTTTCACCTGTTTAAATACTTTAATGATCCTCTCTGAAGAAGAAGAATCCAGAACGCGAACCGACCGGAGTTCGCTGGTGTTGCGCCGAAAAGAGTCCCCTGCTGATCTCTGCAGCTGTGCTGTAGCATTAGCTTAAGGCTAGCATTCAGAAAAGCTTAGACTAAACTAAACTGAATCTCCTGTATAACTCTGTACTTCAGTGGAGTGTCTTTACTGCTCCTTAATACCTGACTGATAGAATTCATACATAAGGAGCACCGGATTATAAGCAGCTCTGATGATGATTTTTTTGTGGTAAATTAAAGGATTTTAGGTGCAGCTTATAGTCTGTATATTCCTATTTTAGATTCATATGTTCCCACATTGGCTGTATTTTGAGGGCCTAAATTTTAAATACCCCATTTTTGAGTGGAGTGGGAAAGGAAGGGAAAGGGATTTGTTCAGGTTTCTCTTCCAAAAATTCAGCTATTTCATAACTTTCTGCTGCGCTTTGAAGTGATAAACAGTGGAATCATCACAAATCACAAAGTCACAAATCATTGTAGGAATGTCTATAAAATTCAATAGAATGGCAGAAAACAATGGAAATAATTCATTTTTTTATTGTGTCACATTGATTTGTGAAAATAATGGATTCTGATTATGTGATGAAAAATAAGGAGATAAATGTTTGTTACCGTGGAGAGGAATGCAGAATGCTCTTCTTCCCCCATGAGTTTCATAGAAACAGCTACTATCATCCAGTCCAGCAGTGATCCTGCAGATCAGATGCAGAATTCCAGCAATGCTCTTCCTCCTGCCAAGCTGGAGAGCTGTTTCACCAGCGCTCTGCAGATTTAGTCTCTTAGTTCAGACTCTTACTGATAATGCTGAGCACTGAAAACAAACACAAAGCTTTTTACTAAATTTAACCAAATATTTAACCTTGACAGACTGTAAAATAACTATTATAATAACATTAATCCGACTGCTTATGAATCACTCAACAAAAATACTCTATAATAACTCTTTCACACTGTGGCTGGATGAGACAGCACAGTATTCCTCATAAGTTAGATATTTAATGTGAATTATTGTTTATTTAAGTTGCTAAAATCTTATTTCTTTGCAGAGTAATGAGTCTGCAGTGCTGAAAAAGTGTCTCTTCTGATCGAATAAAGAAAAACTCTGCCCTCTGGTGGTGAGTGAGTTAGTATAGAGGGAGGAAAAAGAGTGGAAACACAACATGATAAATAGACCAAAAAAAATTATTATCACCCTTTACCCTGTTTTATAATGATATATTGTGCTGATGGTACAGTGAGTTAATCAGACACGGCATCAGCACTGCTGGAGTTGTCGTTTACCGCTGTCTCTTTGCTGTGAAGATGCTGAAAATATACGTCAGAGTTTTTAAACACCTCCACTTATGAGACGTTGGACCTTAAATCACATTTAAAATCCTTTAATTTTCCAAAAATCATCATCAGAGCTGCTTATAATCTGGTGCTCCTTATGTATGAATTCTATCAGTCAGGTATTAAGGAGCAGTAAAGACTCTCCACTGAAGTACAGAGTTATACAGGAGTTTCAGTTTAGTTCTACAGCACCCAGACTGGAGCAGTGTTAGCATTAGCCACTTAGCTCTTTCACTGTTCAGAGGTGAGTATATCGGACTGTAGTCTGTGTGTTTACCGTGTTAAAACAAACTACATCAGATGAACGGATAGCTAATATCACCCTGGCTTACTGAAACCCTCAGGGTTCCTCAGTGTAGCTAATGCTGCTGCACCCAGCCTTAGTTTAAATCTGGGAATCTAATCTTACTGTAAATAAACAGAAGTGCTTTACTCACCCAAATAAAGGAGGTAGATCAACATCCAGCACACGTTCATTCACCCCTGTTCTTTATGTTATTACTGCCATCCCTTACAAAAAGATGTTTATTTAAGTGCACTTTTAGTATATTGTAAAATTAAGCAAGCATGCTTTTATTTACTTTTTTGTATGTATCAGTGACAAGTATACAGAAAAGTCAAAGTATATTAGGCATATACAGCACTCGTGTTTAATCTTTTGATATATATCAAGAAATATTAAAGAAAAGTACAATTATACAAAAGTACAAGTATTCCTGCCTTATATGTTCATTACAAGTTTACATCTAAGTTTAATTGTTGATCATATTAGTAAACTTGTTGTGTTCTCATAGTGTATTAATTGCACTCCTAAAGCTTATACTTAAAAGTATAAGTTTTTTTTTAAATACTAAAATTGGGCCAATTAAGTCTTGAGAAGTATTGAAATAGTACACTGCTTATGTCTACTTTAAGAACATTGATCCTATTATACATACTGCATAATATATATTTAAAATAAACTGTAAGTATACTCTTCTGTCTTGAGGGAAAGAGAGTTTTCCTAAGTACTAATGTTGTTTGTGACTAAGGGGTTGAATAATTTCGCACGATTTCGGAGTGATTAAAGCTTCAGGTAGGAGATATCAAAGCAAGGAGGAGAAAAACAACTGAGATACTGTAGATCAAAGCAGGAGGTGAGAGAAGTGGGCATGTGTGGACAGGACTGGGGGGGGGGGGGGGGGGTGTGTGATCAGTGTACTGCACCACCTGCAGTATTTCAGCTGTAGTGCACCACCCAAACCCCCTCCCCTCGTTCCTCACGAGCCTCTACTGTAGATTCCTACCCTAGTCCCAATGACCCGTCTACAGCAGTACGGGAAAGTTTTCCTGATTTTTGGTTATAAATCATTTGTTTTTGGAATCAGCAATTTCAAATGTTTTTATATTTTAAATATATCATATCAGATGAACACAGTGATAAAAAATATATGAAAAGTTTATATGATTTACAGAAGATTGTTTAACATTATGGTTTAAAGGGAGGATAGAAAAAGCTCGAATCTCAGATGTTCTCACGCCGTCGCCTGGGAGCGGAGCATGAGTGGCTGGAACTCACCTTTTCAGAACAGTTAAATAATTTCTTTTTAAGTGGACATAGAATTGAACACAACATACATTCTCTGTCCCTCTCCTTGTTTCCCCCACCCCCAGACCTGCTTCGATCAATCTCTACATATTTACGGTCCACAAATATATCACATCACTCCAACATCATACCGTAAACAATTAAGGGACTCACACACAATCAGGCAAATCCACGTGCCCAACCTCTCCATATAGGTCTTATTACTTCTGAGATTGTTAAATAGGGTACCTGGTGGCTCAATACCAAATAGTGTCATGAATGGAGAATAATCTATTGGTCTCTTCAGAAAATAGAATTAATTTCCCACCTACTTTTAAGATCATTCAATTTCAACAGTTGAATGCAGATTTGAAAGTGAAAGTAAGACACACCAGCCCAGTAAATAGATACATTTATCCTATAAAATCTGTAGGTTTCACCCTTAAAAAAAGCATGAAATTTAAGAGACCATCAACTTTCCAAATATCCCAATTTCTCAGAAAATAATTTCTCTTCAGAAAACAGATTACACATTATGACCACTCAGTGCTACATTTACAACAGAGAGCAACACACTGACCTTTAAAATAGATTAATTACTTGGCAAAAAAAAAAAACCTGGGAGTTACCTTAGTACCCCTGGGGCCTCTCTCTTCACAACATTTTAAACATAGATTTTTCACTGAAAGAAAAGGAAAATGTAGCCTACGACATGGCTTAATCCCCGTCCAGTAAACCCAAGGTGTTTAGAAAAATCTGACAAGAGCAAAAAAAACAAGTCAAGCAAGAATGGATTAGACCTTCAATTCAGAAACTAAACCAGATACAGGATTGTCAGAATCGCCTTTATTAAAGACAAAACAGCTTCACAAATAAAATGTGCAGTTGCTTGAGCTTGACATTTGAAACTGTTATTAATCAAGATCACGTTCGGTTAGCTCAGTCCACACATCACCTGGGATCTGTTTGCTGAGGTCTGAGGCGAGGTGTTCAGCAGAAGTCTGGACGGGGGGTGTAGATACACTTTCGGCCGCAGAAGCTGTCGAGTTGGCTGGTGTCTGGGATGAGGGAAGAAAACTACTATGGTTAACAGCTGGAGACTGGACACCACTCTGAGTTTGAGCTGCAGTTAAAGCTGAGGCATTTTGACTTTGAGACGAGGAAGGAAGGCTGCTTGAAGCGGTAGAGTTATACTGAAGACTCTCCAAACTCTGAGGTTGGATCCCTGGCTTGTTGGATTGCACTGCATCAGCAAGTGCAGCCGATGACACTTTAAAACATAGAACATGTTCTGAAGGGTCAACTCTGGCCTGGTTTTGAGAAAGAGAACTAAACACACTGGTTCTTTCCTGTGATGCCTGGGTTTGAAACATTGGGCCAAACTGGGGAGGTTGACTAGCTGAGGGGACTCGTTCAGGCCACCTAGGCCGAGCGATATTCTGCTCCTTTGAATTAAAGAAACTAGACTCAGGACCATAGCGATTGTGTTGCGATGGTAGAGAAGCACCTGATAAATGCTCATGTGAAGCCACAATGTCTGATAAACGGCCCTGGAATATAGGCTGAGCAGATGATGGGACATTTGGAATTTCTGCAGCAGGCCATCTAGTGTAAAAGCTGTCGCCATCTTGCGGTGATGGTACTGGTGCACTTCCTAAACTCTGGAATGGGGCTACAAGGTTTGATGGCTGTGTCTGAAGCACAGGCAAAGTAGCTGATGGGATGCCCTGCATCTGTAAGCCAGAACTCCAAGACTGAAAGCCATATCGATCCTCCTGTAGCGGCTGTGGTGAAACTGCTACACTCTGGGATGGGGCCACAAGGTTTGATGCTTGATTCTGGAACCTGGGCCTGTTTAAGAAGATACTCTTAATTTCTGCAGCAGGCCATCTAGACTGAAAGCCATCACGATCTTGCTGTGATTGCAGTTGTGCACTTCCTAAACCCTGGGATGGGGCCAGAATATATGAAGGCTGGGTCTGTAGTGCAGGCCAAGAAGCTGACGGGAGGACCTCTGGAGCAGACCACCATGACGGAATACCATAGCCATCTTGCTGTGATGGCACTGGTGCACTTCCTAAACTCTGGGATGGGAGTACAAAATTTAAAGGTTGGTTTTGTAGCAAAGGCCGAGAAGCTGAGGGGATGCCCTGTACCTGTGAAGAGGACCACCTAGAGGGCATGCCATAGCTTTCTTGCCATGGTGGCACTGGTGCACTTACTAAACTCTGGGATGGCACTACAAGGTTTGATTGCTGTTTCTTTAGTGCAAGCTGAGAAACTGAGGGGATGCCCTGTACCTGTGGAGTAGACCACCATGATGGAATACCATAGCCATCTTGCTGTAATGGCACTGGAGCACTTCCTGAAATTTGGGATGGGGTCAGAAAGTTTGAAGACTGGGCCTGGGATGTTGGCCGACTAGTTAATAGGATTCTCTGTACCTCTAAAGCAGGTTGAGCCAGATTGTCCTCTTGTGATGGCACTGGAGCACTTCCTACAGTACGTGAGGGGGCCACAAAATCTGAAGGCTGGGTCTGTAGTGCAGGTCGAGAAGCTGAGGGGATGCCCTGCAACTGAAAAGCAGACCATTTAGATGGAATGCCATAGTTATCTTGCTGTGATTGCACTGGTACACGTCCTAAACTCTGGGATGGAGCCTCACTACCAAATGGGATTCTCTTCACCTCTAGCCAGTCTTTTTTTGACTGATCACTATACCCAGCCTGCTGTAATGGCAGAGATGTGCTTCCTGAATTCTGGAATGTGGCCACACGGTTGGATTTCTGGATTTGAAGTGGAGGGTCATACTGTGTTTGACTGCCTTTTCTTGCAGAAAACAAACCATTTGAATAACCTGAGAGGTCATTCCCAATATGGTCTGGCGGAGATGAAAATGTATTGCTTATGAAACCGTTGGATGGGGCCACAAGGTTTGACATCCAGGATTGGAATGTAGGCCTACTAGCTGATTGGCTGCTCAGCACCTGTGACCACATAGACTGAAAAGCATTGTTAGCATTGTGAGGTGGCATTTGGGTGCTTGGTCTTCCAGAAGCAAAACCACTTGAATAACCATTTTGCTGAGGCAATAGAGAGTCCCTCGCTGGCAAGCCCACAAGACTCGAAGGGTACAGTCTCCTAGGAGAAGATAAAATAAAATATTTTGATGGACGAGGACTTTGGAAACCCGGAGTAGGAGAAGACGGTCTCCCAGCACTTTGGGCATCAGTTGCATGGAGTTCGTCGCCAAAGGAGGAAACACCCAGACCGTTGGGTTTTAATCGGACATGCCTTGTAGGTGCGTTACTTGAACCATCAGAGTTTGTGGCTTCATGCTCAATGGACTGGACTCCACTTGGAACACTATTGGCTTGCTGCTCAGAAGAAAGAGAAGGTGGATCTTGAATGGTTTTCTCCTCACTACGATGCCAGATTTGAGCAGGCAGTTCATTCCAAACTAAGAGGAAAAAGAAGAAAAGAAACATAAGGATACAAACAGGATACTAGTTAATAGTTACCTTATTTAAGTGTTTCTGATGCTCTCTTACCTCCAAATCCTCTAGCACTTTCCCAGAGAAGAAAAAACAAGAAAAATAAATAGGACCTGTAAAGACAGAACATTTTAAGCCATGGTCACCAACTGTACAAAGTTAACAAAAGTACAGTGGTCAAATAATCACCTCTTCATCTTTCAACAGGCATATAAACACAGCCAAGCAAGCAAGATACACATTACTTCCAAAACCAACAGGCAATAACCAATCCATTTCAGCCTTTTTAAAGATACTGATTTGGGTCATGTGACTTAATCTGTCATCAAACTCTGTTCAGCTGAGACTGATAAGGTTGCTGCAAGCACAGCCTTTTAAATGGAGTGTGGGGTTTTAAATTAGAGAGATGTGGGGTAATTCCTGATAACTACAGGAGTTTTGTGTGTACCTATGTGCCCACTAGGTAGCATCACACCAACAGCATTTCAAGTCAGTTTAGGCAGTACAAAATGGCTGACTTTTGTCAACCTACAATCATCAGTCAAGTCAGTCAAGATGACCAATTTCACATGTTTTGATAACATGTATGAGTTTCAAGACCTCACACTGAACTGGAGCATTTCATTAACTTACTAAGGCCCAACAATCCCAACTGATTTGGACACATAACCTTTGTTTTTTGACTGTCACTGTTTCCATTGGAGTGTTGGGAACAGTGAGATTGTTCAGACACACAAATCAACCTGTTCTCTTTCAAACAACAGTGTCGTCAGTCTAAACATCTCAACAAACATATTTGAAGCATGGAATGATGTGACTTAGGCCCAGTCCCATTTAAACCCTTACTTAGCTCTACCCCTCTGTTTAGCTAGTGTACTTTTAGGGGTAGGATGTCCTGATTCTGCTAAGGCTGAAGGGGGCTTAAAAGGCTCTGAAAATCACAGGCAAGTTGGCAGCACAATCAACAGACACACAATAAAATACATCCTAGTATCCTAAAATTAACTAGTTAAACAGCAACAGCAGGTAGGTTGCTGAACTTTAGCACTCAACTGCTATAACTCTATAAATATATTGGGTTATTAAAAGGCTTTCCCAATTAAAAAAAAAAAAATCAGTGAATACATTTTCTTCATTTATATCTCACAACCACATGACTCCTGCCAGAGGAAGTGACCTCATATATATATATATATATATATATATATATATATGTTTTTTTTTTTTACATGACAGAAATCACATACTCTACAGAAAATAGATAATGTAACAAATGTATTAATTATTTTATTGTGAAAAAAGAGTCCAGCAGTGTAGACAAGTAATCAAGTATATAGAGTACAAATGCAGTTCATAGCAAAAAGCAAAAAACACACCTGTATTTTTTTTGACTAATTTCCTTGTGTTTTTACCATATACATCTTGTGAATGGGTTCCTGATGTAAAT
This sequence comes from Astyanax mexicanus, assembly GCF_023375975.1. Taxonomy (NCBI): domain Eukaryota; kingdom Metazoa; phylum Chordata; class Actinopteri; order Characiformes; family Acestrorhamphidae; genus Astyanax; species Astyanax mexicanus. The sequence continues at coordinate 27,197,551 of NC_064432.1, forward strand.
GTTAAACATGATTTTAAAAATGTCTGTGTTTAAGTACCTGTGTTGTAGGCCTGAGATTGAATGTTGAATGTGAGCTTGCATCACTGTTGATTTTCAGCAGATGGCAGTAACATCCCTTTTAGTGCTGTCTGATGGTTCTGTCTGGATAGAGAGAATGTAGATGGTGGTACCAGAATTTATACCCAAAACAATACGACCCCTGTCAAATTATGTTCTGTATTACCTGATATACAGTTTGGCTCATATTGTTGTTAGACTCTTTGAACAGAAAATAAACTTGTTTTAAAGCACTGACAGAATGAGAGCATTTAAATGGAAATATTGATTGGAGGTCAGTTTCCCGGACTGTCTGGGAAACTACAACTTCCTATGGAAGTCATATATGTATTTTCTGTGCTCTGGTATAATACTTAAATTTTTCACATTTATAACGTTTATGATACAGGTAATCTTTTGTAATTTTTTGTATTGTCTGTTATTTACAAACATTGTCAAAAATACCAAGTTTCAGTGGTTATAAAATAAAGAAAGGGAAAAAATATGGATTTAAAATGTCAGATTAAAGGACATAATTATGATGGCTTGATACATAATGGAAATAAATGCAGATACATCAATTAATGTTTTAAGAGTTCAGAAAACAATATTTAGTTGAATAACCATGATTTTTAATCACAGTTTTCATGTGTTTTGGCATAAATTTCTCCTTCACCAGTCTTACACACTGCTTTTGATTAACTTTATGCCTTTACTCCTGGTGCAATATTTCAAGCAGTTCAGTTTGGTTCGATGGCTTGTGATCATCCATCTTCCTCTCGATTATATTTAATATTGTTGTTTCTAAATAAATATGAAATTGTTTTTTGCATTATTTGAGGTCTAGAAGCTCTGAATATTTTTTCATTATTTAAACTAATTTTCTGCAAATAAATGCTTTACTAAGTTACTTTAATTTAGTTTTTAAATGTGAAACTCATATTATGTAGCTGTATTACACACAGAGGGATCTATTTTTTTAGTTTATTTATTTTATTGTTGATGATTATGGCTGACAGTTAATAAAAAAATACCAAAAGCAGTGTCTAATAAATTAGAAAATTAAATAAGATTACTTGGTACTGTTGGCAGTGTGTAAATATTCAAATTTTCTAAAATTGTCAAAAATAAAGAAAGAGTATTTAAAATATTTAAAAAATATTAGATTTAAAAAAATGGTCACGAATTAATACATGGAAATAAATGCATAGATACGTTTTTTGGGGGGTGGATCAGGTTAAATTTGCATTTTTATTTTGTGATGTGCTTATTTTCTTTGTCGTTTTTGTTTTATCGCGATAAATAATATAAGTTGCTCATCCTTAGCTTTTATTGTTTTCCACCTGTGTTTCGACAATCCCCGCCCATACTGCACTAACATGAGCCAGGATATGCTAACAGATCGCGTCATCTTTGCTGTGATTGGCTGACGTGTGCACCAACAAGCCAATCTTGTTTGGAAGGCGGGTCTTGTCTGAATACGGGTGGGAAACGAAACCTCTCTCCGCGCGTTAATACTATTCTGATTCACTCCACCTCATTTCGTCCTCCGCGCAGCACCGGGAGCTCGCTGTCTGATACCGACCCGGTCCCGCACCGCCGGCGTCTCTTCCACGGCTTCTCCTTCGGCTGGATCCGGGCCCGGTTCGGCGAGGCTGGTGTGGATACCGGGGGCCGTGATGACCGGCTCCGGGCCGCGGGAGCGCCCGTTAGAGCTGTGTGTGGTTAATTACGGGCTGTGAGGAGCAGAGAGCCGCAACACCGCCGCCGTTCACCCCCGTCCCTCCCCGCATCGCCTCCGCGGCCTGAAGCCCAACATGTCCACCAGGACGCCGCTACCCACCGTGAACGAGCGGGACACGGAGAACGTGAGTCCGGTTCTGGGTTATTTTACCGGTATTTTATTAATTTAACCGATGCTGTGTCACCGCTGTGTGAAAAAACAGGAGCGCGCGCTGCGCTTACCTCAGCAGCCTGGAGCGTTAGGTTAGCATTTTTGGTTAGCCACCGAAAAAACGCCACTTTTCACAATTCGTGGGGTTTTACCTCTGTAGAATTTAGCGTTTATTAGCGCGAATTTATCACTATTTCAGGCAAAATTGGCCTGTTTTTTTTTTTTATAAAATGTATTTAAGAACCCAATTATTTATGTTTTTATTTACTGTAAAGTTAGTGAAACAGGAATTGCTTTAAATTTTACAACATTTCTGCATTATAAACGTAGCATTAATTCTTTAAATTTTATGATTTTCCAAAAAAGTACAAGGTTACCATCAGATTTTTGCTTCAAAAGACTCACCTGCTTCTGTCTCTGTAGTCTACTAGTATCTCAAAATCTTTACAAGATATGTAAAAATATTGACTTCTATCTCAAAACAACAACATACTATCTCAAAATAATGAGGGAGCGGTTTAACGTAATAATAAGAATAAGAACATTTAGCTGGACTTAATGATTTTTATTTTAGGTGAAAGTAATGGGCTTCCATAGAAAATTTTAATGAATGTAATGAATTATTAATTTATATAATATAATATAGTTAAAAATAATTTCCTTTAAATCAGTTTTCCTTAATTTGTAAAAATAAAAATGTAGCGTTAATTCAATTCAGTTCAGTTTTATGAATATAAAATGTGTATATATATGTATATATATATATATATGTGTATATGTGTATATGTGTATATATATATATATATATGTGTGTGTATATATATATTTCTTCTGAAAACTGTTTATTTGGGTGAGTAAAGTGCTTCAGGTCATTTACAGTAATCTTAGATTCCCCAATATTTTCAACAATGCGTTTAGCAGCAGCGCTTGGTGCTAGTAAATGCTGCTTGATAGCGCTATAATGATAATACCCTGGCTTACCAGAACACTCAGGGTTTATCAGCTAGCGGTTTGTCCCACGTAGCTTGTGTAACATGGTAAACACACAGACCACAGTCCGATATACTCACCGCTGAACAGCGAAAGAGCTAGCGCTAAGCGTGGGTAGCAGCTAATGCTAATACTTCTCCAGCCTCAGTGCTGGAGAAACTTCACTGAAACGGAAGGAGCACCGGATTATAAGGAGCTCTGATGATTTTTGTGAACATTAAAGGATTTTAGTTGTACCTTATAGTACTATATGCTATTATTGCAACTACCTCTTGATCCTTAACCTGCTAACCCTCAAGAGCTTCACACCTAAAAAAGAGAGAGCTCTTTATTCAATGTTTTAAAATTTGATTGCATACTTTTAGACCACGAAAAAACATCAAGCTGTACCATGTTCAAAATCTAGGTCAAAATTAACTAGCTTGACCAGCTTGAGCTGGCTATGCTGTTTTTTTTTCAGTATAGATGCTACCACAGACCATCATCACTTCAGATTATGATAGAGAATATATATTGTCGTTATCTAATGAATCTCAATTTTTGTTGATCTTTTAGTTTACTACATAATTTGTACACACAAACTTTACCTTTTCTGATGAACGGACCAATTGAAATACTTAATCATTTTAATTGACTTCTGTTGAAAGTTTAGAAGGTTTTTTCTCTCTCCTGTAAAGTGGCTGTTTTGAAGATGCTTGTTTTTCATTGGACAGCGACAATATACATGTGCAGTACTGTGCAAAAGTTTTAGGCACCTAAGCAAATTACACTAATCTGTTTATTTTAGCAATATGAGTGTTTTTGCCTGAAAAAAGCACCATATGATTTTTTTTCTCATTTTTAACCATAAGTAAGTTATATCCTGTGAGCCAAGTTGTAGAACAAAGTGTAGATTTCTCCAGATTTCTCCTGGATTCTCCTCAGCCAACATGTGTACATTATGTTCAGTTCCGTCAGCAGCTCACCTGATTTACCACATTTACCAAACCAGGTGTTGATTAATATGATGAGAACTAAAAATAAATAACTCTGTTAAACTCCGATGAGGAGGAGAGATTAGGATTAGGATGTTTTAAGGAAAACTTTGCTGTTTGTATTTATTGTAATGCTGAGTTAATGTGTTTTACTGAGATAATAAACACTTACTGCACAGATAAGATTTTTCTTTACTGAAATTCCCACAGGTGTCTAAAACTTTTGCACAGTACTGTATGTCATTACCTAGAAGAAAGTACGTTCAGCTCAGTAGTGTTGCATCATCTGACTGGCAGCAAGAACATGATCCTTCAGAGCTCCTGAAGGGTTTAGCAGAAGAATGCTGAGTTTATGTAATGGATCTGACTGTCAGTCTCTGAGCATGCAGTGAGCTCCCATTTATGCCTGAAGGACCATGATTTTTATCCTATAATGACTTCTTATTGGTTGATTGTCGACAGACCCTAGGCATAGAAACACACCTCATTTACTCTCCTGGGAATCTTTGAGGAGCAGCACTTTTTTTAGCTGTTTTACTTTTTTAATACTGGTGTTTTATTCTCACTGTGATGCACGCAGCATCAAGGACCTCCCCATCAGCCAGAATGAAAAGAAATCCTGCTGAGCCTATGAAGCTCTTGACCTGTGAAGTCTTGATCACAGAGCGAATTGGATAAAAGTCAAAAGTGCTTCCTTAACACTGTCAGTTCTGCTGTAGATTACTGGGTGTCTGGTTGATTTGCCTTTGTGGCATCAGGTTTTAGGATTTCAGCAAGCATATTCCTATTATTTTTCGTATGGTCATTTAAACCCTGGAAAAGTCATGGAATTTAAAAATACTAATTTCCAGGCCTGTATTAGTTTTGGAAAAATAAAAACACCCATTAAGTTTTGGAAAATCATGGAAATTTGGTCTGGAAATCTTTGTGTTTGTTTATCGATGGAGAAAATCTATTTTGAGCTACAAATACATCAATCAGCTCAGAGTTAATTCAGTAATTTCGCTCTTCACATTAGAGTTCTCAGAATCTGACTCTTATTATCTGACTTTTATTATTTAAGATTATGTGTCAGCATTTTAGTCTGGTTCATTTTAGACCCACTATATTATATCAATTGTAATTATAGTCTTAGTAGATTTTTGGTTTTATTGTCCATGTCTGCATTGATGTTTTAAAAATCGGTTATTCAAATAATTTGCCTCGTTTAGATGAATTTGTGCAGAAATCTCTACCTGTGGACCTAATATACTTGTTGACCCACTCTGTTACTTTCTAAGGTTTAGTAGCAATTTTATCAATAAAATAGCAATACAATCATAATATTTTAAGGTATTTTCATTATATTTATTGTCTTGGCGAGATGACAAAACATTGACATTATTAAAAATAAAGGAATTGTAGCAACACAAATCTACCAGAAAGCTAAAGTGCAGCATATTTAGTGCATGCAACCAAAAAAATTATTGAAAGAAATTAATACGAAATAGACTGCTTTCAGGAATATCGCAATACTTTTTCAGACTTTTTGGCAATATTATATAATATTTTTTATATACAATTTGATCTAGTGCACCCCTTCTAGCAAAACTTTTGCATGTCTTTTGCCCGACAGCAAACAAAAGTCTATACAGTATAAATTCAGTATCAATACTAACTATTAAAAAGCCACTGAAAAACTGCCCACAACAGATGATAACATCTTTAAAAAAATCTTAAATATGAATTTAAGTGTATATATATATATATATATATATAATTGTATTTTGATTTTTCATTATTTTCCAGATCATTTTGAGTTCTAGTTAATAAACTATAACCAGGACATTGTAGCTTGTTGTCTAAACTTTTACTAATACATGGCTACCAAAACAAATTGCCTTGGAAAAGTGTGCTAGTAACATCGGAAAATTAAAAAGCTTGCTAAGCTGTTTCTGTCTGAAGAGCGTGAGCAATGGTTGCTATGCTGTTGCTATGGTTTAAAAAGTGGTTGATGTGGAGTTGGTAGGCAGTTGCTATAGATTTCCAGGTTGTTGTTAAATGGGTGCAATGCTATTGCTATGGTTTACCAAGTGGTATTCCAGGCACAGGCACAAGGCTAAGGTTTTGCTAGATGGTTGCTGTCACATCTGCGGTCTTACGAAGGTGTTGCTAGATCATTGCTAAGGTATTCAGAGTGGTTTCTAAGGTTTTGCAAATTGGTTGCTAGGTAGTTGCTGCAAACATACCAAATACTGACACGACATGACCTGTAGAGTTCCTGTAGAGAATTATTTTTTTCATATGATGCCGAAAATCGGATTTATTTGAGCCGAAGATTCTGACCTGTTGTTCCAAAAAGCACCATAAACCTAACCGTGTACAGGTCTGACAAACCTTACATTTTAAGCTGATGGTGATGAGGCTCTACATTTAAAGCTGTGGGAGGAGAAAGTGATTACATTTCCTGAGTATAAAAGTAATAAGAAAAGCATAAGAAGATTACGATTAACAGTAAATTATGTATTAACAGCATCATGTATTCAGTTTCCTAAAATGTAGTTGTAAGCACTGTTGTATGCTAGGACTGAGGAAATACTGGAGGAAGTTCTGTAGGTAGAGTGCGGTGGTTTCTCTCTCTCTCTGTTACCAGATGCTCTTTTCTTGTGAAGAAACTGGGGCTGGTCATATGAGCCAATTAACTTAATCAGTCTTCCCTGATTCTGTCTCGTGTAATTGCTGTTGGATGAGAGTTTGCATTGACTGACCTCTTTGTGCACCACCGACCTTAATGGAAGTAATGATGGTCATGACAAAGCTGTTGTTTTGACCCTGTTAGTTTCATTTTTCAGGCCACGTTTTTGCTGATTATAGCAGATAAAGCATAAAGGCGTAAACACACTGAGCGGTGATGCACATTAACAGTGGAAGTGTTTCTAAAATAGAAACCGTCAGATTATTCGACTACCAAAATAATCTTAGTTGCAGCCCTATATATATATATATATATATATATATATATATATATCTCCAATTCCAATTCCATAAATAATCTTTTTGAATGGTGTAATTGCACACTTATGCAGATCTGGTCAATATATCGATATTTTTATGTATCATGATAAATTGTCTTCTTGTATCGACAATATCCTTTTTTTTAAATATTTATGATTTCAGCAGTGTTTAACTCCTAAACAGGCGAGACTTTTTGTCAGTTTTCTGCCTGATATTACACACCTGTATCTTGAAAACGTCTATTTAAGCATTACATAAAAAAAGATTTTATGTTTTATTAAAAATACTGAAAATCCTAATTGTAGTAGTAACTGTAGAAAAAAAATATATGAAGTGAATCTACTATGGTCAAAATAAAACCATTTCATTTAATTTTGTTCGAACCTTTAGTTTCAATGCAATTGACTAGTAACTGTGATTTAATAGGGCTGTTCACGTTAACATGCTAATCTATGTATCTGGAAACTTTTACATGTTTTTTTTTTTTACGCAAATGAATCACGAAGTCTCGTGGTCATGAGTGTTTACAGAGCACTCTGACCTGGAATAACAGGGCCGCTGTAGTCGTAAGGTGAGGAGAGGGTATCATATTTTCTACAGAAAAACTGCTGAAGCAGTGTAATTAGCTCCGTTAGCATACGTCTGCCGAGCCAGTTGTAAAAAAGAAAATCCTAAACCAGCATCGGCCTCAGTATCAGTATCAGCAGATACAGAGTCAGAAATATTGATTATTGGCACGGGCCCAGTTTCCATATTGGTGCGTTCCTGGCAGTTGAAAGCTCTGCAGCACCTGACACGTCAGAGATCAGGGTAAATTACTATTGATTGTTGTTGAATGCATCTGTGAGACGTACCCATACTTATTCAAGATTAATGGAGGCATCTGGTGAGTTCTGAAGACATCACAAACTGGTTTGATGAGTTTATGATGTTGGCTTGTGGTAATTGGTTTATTAGCCCTTATAATAATATTGTAGCCTGACAGCATTAAACTAAACAACTTGAGATCTTTGTATCTTTTGACTTTGTTTCTCAAAAAAAGATATCTATAGAAGAGTAGAAAAAAATGTATCTATTGTTTTTTAATGTTTAAATGATCCTTACCAGGAATAATGGCCAATGCTATTGTGATTAAATGCTTTTGGGACACACCACAATAACCCCTTACATAACCTGTGCTAGAAGAGGATTATTATTTTTTATGATTTTCTCATTTTAGAGGACACAACCTTCAGCTTTCATACGATCAGAGATTTCTTGGCCTATTTGGCGTCTAGTACGAGTAAAGTAGTAATCTGTAAATATAGTGACTGTAGTAACTTCTAAACTCTAATCCCAAGAAAAATGTACTTCTTTCTCTTAAATTCTTCTGTCAAACTAATTACTGTTGTTGTTGCTGGAAGAGTCGATAAACACTGTTTATGTTCAGGATCACACTCTACCTCCATAAATGTAAAGAAATAAAGTGCTGAGTAGGAGAGTTCCATATCGTATCGTACGCATTAATATCACGAACATTTTTAAATATGTTGAACGATATTATACCATCAAATATGGCGCCATATCACCCACCCCTAATTATCACATCAGGATTCTACTTTTTACTGTTTATATCAAAAAGAACAATTTAAACCTGCATATATGGAGATATTTGGAGTGCGTTATTAATATTAGTATCATGACATTCTGACTTCTGATACAATTCTTGTATTTTTTAATATCTCAGTTATCATATATATGCAATAATAAAATCAATTTTTTATTTTGTTGCAGTTTTGTATTCTTGAAATTATTTTTAGCTAAGAGATTTGAGCTGTACAGGACTAGGATAGTAACTTGACTGGCTGCCTTTCTCTGTGCAAATTTAATTTTGCCTTCTGTTTTTCTGTATGGCTTTAATTTGATGTAGTACTGCCAAAATGGTGCATTTTCTTTTTTTGTTAAAAAGTAAAACCCCTTTTTGTATGTTTTGTAAAGGAAGTGGTTTGAAAACGCATCTCTACCATATGTTGTGGCAGTGTAAACTAGGGTTACAACTAAAGACTATTTTAATCTGCCAATTATTTGTTTGAATAATCGATTGTGTTTAAACTGTACAGAACTAGCAAATACAGATTGTAGAGGACTGTAAAAGACTGTAGAGGATTGTGGAGTTTTTTTTCTATAGTCAACTTTGTCAATTACGCCAACTAGTTACATTCCTAGTGTAAACACGTCTAAAATTCATTTCACAACCAAACTCCTCCCAGAGTGAAGCTCCACAAGTATATTTGTATATTCCATCCTGCACAGAAACCGTATTTCAGTTTTACGAACTGGAGAAGAATTTGAATACCAAATTTGAATGCATGTGGCTAAAATCTTGCATTTTTACTCCATGCTGTTAAAGAGTTAAACTGTGTTGAAGCTGAAGCAGAGTGCAGTGGCTAGGCAACTCTGCATTTCCACTCTCGAGGATTTCATCCTCTAGGAACGGATCGTAGACGTGTTCGTTCATGAGTCATCCTGCTACACGTCCTCATCCTGGCCTCAATCCAGAGCAGCTAAACGTGAGGTGCTGGACGCTTGCGTGGCTCTGAAAGGCATGCTTTACTCCAAAATGCTAATGCTAGCCATAACAGACCAATAAATACTGGTAAAGTGATGCTACGTGAGTTAGCATTCTGTGTTTTAGTGCCAGTTGGGTTTCACTGCAGTAAAAGGTTTGCTTTTAGATATACAATAACAAAAACTCACACCGTGTGTAATAATGAAGTTTATTATTATTATTATTTAATCTGCAGAAGCTGTTAGCTCATTCTACACTTGTGCTGCTCCCTTAAAAGCAGGTCTGATTGGTTCAGCCTCTGATTTTGACTCGTCCCCAGCTGAGTTGGATAATCTGATTGGTCATTCTGCAGAGTTCTTTTTTTTTCTCCCCCAGTTTGTGTTGTTTAGGTAGAGCAGATTTCTTAATTCTTAATTCTCTCAATTCATTATTTGTCACTGAGTACATTGGTTCTAAATGTAAATCTGTACTTAGTTAGAACTTTATCGGGCCGAATGATCTACACTATTGTTTCTGTTAGACCAGTCAACGATTTGTATTTTTGTATAAACTGCGATAAATGGCAGGTTCAAGTTCATCTTTTCAGTCAACTCACAAAATTGAACGAAGTGAAGTTATAATCTCCATCTATCACACTCAGTATTAGTTTACTTCCTCCTCACAAACCAGCAGCAGTTTTACAGCTGAAAGATATGAGCTGTACATGGCTAGAATAGTAACGTTAGCTTAGCTAACTTTGCCTTAGCATTTAAGGCAAGATCACCCACACATTTCACTCATAATATGTACTGTTGCTTACCTACTGAAAACTGATTAGTTATTGTTGCTCTGCTATTTAACCTCAGAGAGATCAATGATCTCATAGTGAAGCGCACCCAGTCTGACACTGCAGCTTTAAAACAAGGAGAACGTTAATGTGTTTAATTGCTGGGTCTTGGTGTATTTCTGTGCTACATGTTCCAGCAGCTGATGTCTCTTGTCTGATCTGTAGCTCATTTTCATACCAATGGAAAATTGGTTAACACGATTAATAATTGGTGCATAACAAATTTAATGCTCTGTGAGTCACTGCTTGCTTTAGTGTGTTAGTAAGTTTGTAAACTTGGTTTGGATTGTTTGACAGATTTATCCAAAATTCTAGTAATGTGACTTAAAACAGCGTTATTTCCATCAAACTTACAAATATATCTACACTGATGGGCGTGGTGTTCTGGAAATGAGGTGTGTTCAGGTACATTTCTGGAGTTTTATCTTGTTTATCTTGGTAACAGAAAACACAGGAGCTCCACTGACTGAATACAACCTAGACAGACGCCAACAGTCAGACGTTCATCGCTATCTCGGTAACACAGGCGCCGTGCCGAGCCAAGCGTACACCCCCACTTATTACACACACATGAACACACAGCAGCACAAACCCAACTTTTACATCAACAATAAACAGAATAGTAAATAAAATAACATTGCTGTTCCCGTAAATGAGCTGCTGGAGCTCCTTCACAGCGTCAACCAGCAGCTCAGTTTCCTCTGCTGAGAAGAGTTTGTTGAACACGTCCAGGTAGCTGCACCGTTACAATAGCAATCCATCAAAGTCAGAGCTCACCTGGTGAGTGACAGAGAGACACTCTGATTGGTTTTTGCCCAAAATTAAGCACACCCATGATTAATTAAGACAATTAGTGTATGACTTTTGCTTTGCGTTTCGAGACGCGCAAGGTGTACTTTTCCTGTCGTTATGATAGCAAAGACACACTGACACGCCCTAAATCAAACTCTGTCTACACTGTGTTTATGTGCACCATGGTCCCTGGAGGAACGTTGTCTCGTTTCACTGTGTACTCTGTATATAGCTGAAATGACAATAAAAACCACTTTGACTTTGCACGATGCATGATTCAATGATTCACAGCTCGCCCATAGGTACATCTCTAAAATTTTGATCATTTTGAAATTAAGCTGCAGAATGACTGTCTATTTATGTAGATAAAATTTTAACTAAAGCTCTCTACAAGCACTTTTAATTAATGCTGAAAATGAACCTGTTCTTGGGCTGTCTTGGGCGCCATCCATGCAGCTGGGATGCCCAAATACCACTCAAACCAGACTGCAGCACTGTAAATAAATGCAGCATAGCAAAGTTGACTCCAGTGTGAGAGGAGAAAACACCAGCTTGCAGTTTTCAGTGTGCTGGCGTTTACCTGAGCCTGTATTATTAGGATTCAGGCTTAAGGCCTGTTTAAGGCCTGTTTAAGGCCTGGTTTATGGTGCTTTAGTGTAAACTGTATCGGTCCTGAAGGTGCTGTGTGTCTTGTGTTAATGTCACCGGTGGACTCGGGGCCATTAGTGTGGGTATATTAGCATTAGGAGCCGACTGTGCTGATTTATACCGGTGCAGGGACTTTCCTGCATTAAATCCGATCTCTCTCTCTCTCTCTCTCTGTTTCTCTCTCTCTGTTTCTCTCTCTCTCTTTCAGGCTATTAATCCTCCCTGAGGAAGCTGTGCTATCTCATGTTTCACTGTCATCACTGTGTGTCTCTCTCTCTCTCTCTCTCTCTGTTTCTTACTTATTCTTTCTCTCTCTCATTCTTTGTATTCTATATATCTCACATAGACACACAGTACTGGTATGTATCTCATAACAAAGAGGAAGGAACTTATATAAACAGGACAATATATAAATATAACCTGGTATTGCCAAATTTAGTTTTTTTTCTTTTTCTTTTTTCAGAATTGATTGAAAAACGTAATAACTAAAAAAAACACGGCATTAGTCTGAATGATGGATGTTTTTAAAATAATAAGTGACTTTGATCATGCTTTCATATTTATTCAGAATGTATTCCAGGCCTGGATAAGTTTTGGAACAATATAAATACCCAGAAAATTTTGGGAAGTCTTGGAAATTTGCTCTACAATTTTGCTCTATTCTGAGCTAAATAATACATCAGCTCAGAGTTAGTTCAGTTATTTAACTCTACCCAATGGAGCCCTCAGGATCTGACACACATTTTATTATTAAAGATTGTATGTCAACATTTTTATCAGATTCATTTTAGGCCTACTATAATAAACTTTGATTATTTTAAACTTTGATAGTTTTAGTTGATTTTCTTTTATTTTATTGTCCATGTCTGCACTGATGTTTTAAAAATTGTATGGTCATAAACATTTGCTTTAGAGGCATGGAAATGTCATAAAAAAACCTGGAAATCTATTGGTTAAAAAGTGTATGAACCTGGTATGCTGCGATATATTTTGGTACTGTAAATAGTGCTGGATGGTATATCGATACTAGAAAAGTATACATTAAAAACAATACAATCGTAGCGGTACTTTAAGAATGAGTGTGTTTTAAAATAACAGCAGCATGAGGAAGTGCAGTTCTGCGAGTTAGAAGAGAAAGCATGACTGATTGCTGAAGTTTCATATTTTGCCGACTGCAGGAATGATGAACCTGGCTGGCGTCGGTTAGAGTCGCCCTCCCGAGTTCATAATCAGTTGTTGTCTGGGGGCCCCAGGCCAATGATATAAAATTATCTTAATAATTTTATAATATATATAATAATATTGTTAATGACAATTATATCGTCCAGCGAGAATTGCTTATTGTGAAAGCCCTGGAGTCAGAAAGACACGCCCACATGTACGTCAGCAGCCGGTCCGCTAGCTGCAGTGCAGTACTGCATGCGTCCCCTCGCACTGCCTCATTCTGCATTCTGCACAGCAGCGCTGCAGCTGAAATGCAGATATTTGCAGCACTGGGTGTAGCATTACCACGCTGCAGCTTTGTGACGGCGCGGCGTAACTCGACCTGGGGTTTGTTCTCGTGGAGTGGCAGCTGAGAGTAGTGCAGAGTGGCAGCTCCTGCAGCTCCTGCATCAGAACCGAACCGGTGCTGAGCCCAGCATTAATAGATAACTATTTTCATGCCTTTTGGCTCTGTCTGTGAATCCATGTTTTCAGGTCGGAGGTTACGGGCAGGTTATCTGAGATCCCCGGTCTGATCATCCCTGTTTGTCCCATCATAGCACTACTAAAAAAGAGGGAGTAGGGTGGTGAGGCAAGTGGATAGTGGCCTCAAAAAATTAAAATAAAATAAAAGAACCAGTTTTTAGTTTTTTGTTTGTGTTGCAGTCGTCTGATGGCTGTGCTCTCAGAGCGACCGCTGTGACAGTTCATCACCACAGGGATCTGCAGTCTCTGTTATACAGGCCTGTGCAGCACAGCGTTCGTCCTCTAACTATTACACAGTCCCTTTCCCCCTCAGGCTGCAGCTAAACTGCTGAACAGGCTCAAATCAGGTTACGATGATTACACCCTTCAGATGGGTCAGAGTTTCAGCTCAGAACTTTTATGATGTTCTGATGGGATGTTATTGGCCTTGTCTTTTGGACATTGACTTATTTGACTCCCTTTCTCTCTTTCTTAGTCGTTCTCTCTCTCTCTCTCTCTCTCTCTCTCTCTCTCTCTCTCTTTCTGACCTGATGTGGATAATTCATAATTGATGTCCTGTGCCAAGCATGATGGTATTTATTTTTCTTCATATTATGGCAGGTCTGAACTGAGCTAACAGTGGTGTGGTAACTGAAAATATCACTGGGTTACAGGTAGGGCTGAGTATCATCACTGATCTCCCAGATCGATTCGATTCTGATTCACAAGATCCCGATTCCATTCCAAATCGATTCCTTTAGGGAAATTTCAGTTACAATAAAAATTGTAGTTTAAATATAAAACTTCCAAACTTCCGCTATTAAAATATTAGTGTTTATATTATATAGTCTTAACACAAGTTTTATTCTTATTTTAATCTAATTTAATGTAGCTTAGTTAATTGCTACACCGTGCTTCACATCTCTATACAGGTTTGGAATGAACACTTTACTCAAATGTTTACGTCGTGTGGGTAAAATATGATTCAGAACATTAATGAGGCTTTGGAAGCATTGTTTATTGTTCTTATTTATTTGCGAATAAAAGTGTGAAATTTACTCAGACCCACTAGTGCAGAAGTGATAATATAATAAGCACAGTGATGATAAAAACACAACAGTGTGATCTGTATGTGGTTGCATAATACTCAATATTTTCACACCATAAATCTTATACTGTATTTTTCACACTGTAAGATGCACTATCAATAAATAAAAAAAAAGAAAATACTCTCCTCTGCACGGAGAGAGCGTGATTAATGGGTAATGCTAATGCTGCTCCAGTAGTGCTAGCAGGGGTTAGCAGCAGGATACAGGCAGATAAAACTTGCCTCTGAGCGGCCTAAGAGCTGTCGCTTAACGTTGTTAGTGGCTAATGCTAATGCTAATTCTGCTCCAGTCTAATTTTTGTGAAATTTATAGGATTTTAAGCGCTCCTAATAGTGTGAAAAATACGGTATATGTAGTTGTATACCACAGCAACCCTAGTCCACACTGTATTTCACCGTCTGCCATCGTTGGAGCCGAGCCTCTAAGCACTTAGAAGCCTCCACTAGAGTATTATTGTCTGGAGTTCAGCTGCAGCCTGTCTCTTTGTAATGCAGTTTACCTCAGATGTGCTGTTGTATCAGATAACATCACGGTATTCCAGACAGAATTGCAGATGGGTATTGGCGTTTCCACTTGCACCTGCGTTTGTCAGGGACTATTAACTCATATAATGCTTTTGTAGAAGCACAATTTCCAATATGCACTTATCTATTGTTGCCCGTGGCCCGTCCTCTGTGAGATGTATCTCACATAAAGCAGAATATTTAAAGTTGTTGAATAATGTAACTTTTATCGATTAGCTGTGCTGTGAAATCTGCTCTGAACACAGCAGCAGCAAACAGTAGGGGTGGGATCGGAGTCACAGGGCATCTCAGGATAACGATTATCTCATGATACTTAGATTCTTGATGTATATCGCAGGACACTTCTCTCCGATACTGTACAGCATCTGTGCAAAAAACAGGAATTATGGATTTATAGATTTATTGGTGTTCGTTTCAAACAATTTAAGAACCATTATTCCTCACCGCAGGTTTATGAACCCTATTCATTAAGATAAATGGTCTAGCAATCCACAGAGTAAACTGTATAAAATATCCCATCATTTATATTAAATGCAATAAGGATTTCTTAATAGACAAGATCAGATAATCATGATGAAAGGTGTCGAATTGGACATACTGCTCTTACCCAGCACCACCAGCTAAAATACTTCTGGAGGTCCTTTATATACACCGTTATCCAGCTCAAAGTAGCTCCACACCTCCTTACTATGTTGAGACTATGTATATATATATATATATCTATGTTATTATCAGTACAGTGATGGCAGCGCTCGGAGCTGAAGCTTGTAGTATTATGGGATGTAAACAGTGTTTTTTAATGAGCTTCTTCTGCCCTTTTCAAGTTATTAATGCCTGGTTTTAAATATCAGAGCTCTCTGGATTCTAGTAAGGAGGTGTGGAGCTACTTTGAGCTGGATAACGGTGTAAAAAGTGATTTATCAGGGTAAATTATGCCCCGTATCTCCCAGTCTGAAGGGTGTTTGTTGGATAAACTGTTAAAATTTCTGGAGTTTAGTTTTGTGTTTTCCTTGTTGTAACACGCTTGGTTCAGCTCACAGAGGATTTGATTAAAGCTGATGATACGGCTCAGGTGCAGGAAAGGCGTGGAAATGAAAATGTGCCGTGCAGATGGGCCTCCAGGACTGGATTAGTAAACGCTTCTGTTTACACATTTATTTTCTTAACCCACATGTAGACAACCAGCCAGGACATGTTCTGTGTTTTGTTTTTTTTATGTAAAAATTAAATGATGGACAGATGAATATTTTCTGTTGAATTGTGTTTGAGGGTTGGAGGATATTTGTCAACATTTTTGTGAACCGTTTGGTAAAAAAATATTAAAGAAATTTTATTAAGCAATTTTTCCTCTAAGAATTGGGACTACCCTTTAAGAACTGTAGGAAACTCTGCCCGGCTGATGGGACGCAGTGGAGCAGCATAGCTGCTGATTAACTAGTAGGGCTGCAACGATTAGTCGATATAATCGACAATGTCAATTATTTAAAGTTGTCAACTACAAATTTTCTTTGTCGACAGTACTGCATTACACAAAGTGACATTAAGCTGTTTAAAGAAAGCTGGTAATCAAGGCAAAAATATACCCAATACTAGGGCTGGGCGATTTGGCTCAAACTTAATAATCTTGATATTTTTTCATCCAATGAAACAAGAGCAGCAAAAGACATTTCAGAGAAAAAGCATGGCCGAAATAATCGTTTATAGGTCTGTCACAATAATAACATTATTGATTTATCGTACAATAAATTAGCATGAACTCAATAATATTTGATAATCGTGTTATCCTCTATTGTGTTTATTTGTATGTTTGTTCACACACAGTATTTTAGCCAATCCTGCTTCAAAAACTGACCAATGCTTTAATAACTGTGACTCCATACACACAGTGTGAACTGCAGTAAGTGAAGAAATAAGAATATCGTTCCCAAACTGTAATTGATTAAAATCCCGTCGTCTTTTAAAGGGTTGATTGTTGGCATTTAATGATCCTAAAGTGACAAATATCAGGTATCGCAATAATTTCTAGGACAATATATCATCCACAAAATATTGTAATCGTGACGGGCCTAATCTTTGACTAATCGAACAAATGATCATCAGATCAGTCGACTACAAAAATGATCATTAGCTGCAGCTCTATTAACTAGTTAACTTTAGGATTTATCATATGTCTTCAGAAATGGGGGAGGTGGTGCATCAGTGAATTATTATTGTCCATTCCTTAATTCCTCTCTGATGTGAAGCTGAAATGAGCTTTTATCCACTTTTATTTTATGTCTCTGGCATGTAGAGTTTGATTCTGGCAGATATGTGAATGGTTACAGCTGTGGTGATTAGATCAGACTCTGGGTCTTATGACCCACACTGCTTTATAAAAATACATCAGAGGATACGTTTGGGTATTGGTATAAGAGTGTACCTCTTTAACTGCTAAACATTGGGTCCAGTTGACAGACTTTTTTGAGACAGAGAGAAGCAGGATGGTTGAAATATTATATTATTTGATATAATTTTTTGGGTTTGAGGCATATTTTCACACCTACTCAACTCAAACTGTAAAGTATAAAAGTCTGAAAGTAAGCTTAGAGACTGATAATCTTTGAAAGCAAAGCTTCACTGAATGTTTTTAAGCTTTTCTGATAAGAACTAATTTATTTCCACCAAAAAAAGATCTACTCACCCATCACAGCCTATACTGAGCATGAACTGCTCATCCCGTGGGCGGAGTTTATATATCCAGCTCTGTTTGGAGATCTGTCTGCTCTCTAAACTGTGTTATGTAATAAATTCAGTGCAGTGGTGTTTTTAGATTCCCCTATGATTGTGTTTGCTGTGTCTGTTGATACACTAAATACACTTACTGGGGTGTTTCTTGCTGAGAGACATTATAAACCGTACACTGCAGTAAGATGTGAGTTTTAGTTTTTTCTGTTTGTTTTTTTTTGCCTTTGTTGATAAAAATGAAATGAGAAAGTCAATGAGAAACTCATTTGTTGCTTTTTCTTCTTTTTCTGTGGGCAACATTAATGACAATTCCAAACTTTGGATTTTAATTATGTTTTTAGAAAGCAGGTTATAACTAATTTTATGGATTGTAGAACATTTCAATAAAGCGTTAAATTGTTGAAATGGTTGAAACAGAGCTGTATAAGCAGAAAATACACTTTTAAAAGCAGCTAGTTTTGTCTTCAGCATTTACTGTATTTTTCACACTAAGTTGCATTTAAAATCTTTTTTTTTGCGTTTCAAGAGACTTTCTGCCTCTTGCCTGGTTAAATAAAGAATATAAAAATAATAAAAAAAAATATATATATACCATGAAACTGTCAGAATCTTAAATACTGTGATATAAATTTTTGCTGAAACCGCCCGGCACTAACGTAACCTTTGTATGTATGTTGCTGTATATATTAATGATATGATGTCTTTAATCAGGTTCTAACCATGCTGCCTCCTCTTATCCTCAGCACACTTCCCTGGATGGTTTTCCGGAGGCACCCGTACCTCCCGCCAAATCGGTGAGCAGAACCAGCCTCCCGCGGTGCAGGAGCTCACTGAGCTCCAGCGTGGATGAGCATCCTCATGTCGGCAGCTACCGCCTGCTTAAAACCATCGGCAAGGGAAACTTCGCCAAAGTCAAGCTGGCTCGCCACGTCCTCACCGGACGAGAGGTAAGAGCTTTAGCTCATCGCTATCTTATAACCTGTGAATACTCGTTTAAACAGCAGCAGATCTTCTGAATATATCTACACTGATGGGCGTGGTGTTCTGGAAATGAGGTGTGTTCAGGTACATTTCTGGAGTTTTATCTTGTTTATCTTGGTAACAGAAAACACAGGAGCTCCACTGACTGAATACAACCTAGACAGACGCCAACAGTCAGACGTTCATCGCTATCTCGGTAACACGGGCGCTGTGCCGAGCCGAGCGTACACCCCCACTTATTACACACACATGAACACACAGCAGCACAAACCCAACTTTTACATCAACAATAAACAGAATAGTAAATAAAATAACATTGCTGTTCCCGTAAATGAGCTGCTGGAGCTCCTTCACAGCGTCAACCAGCAGCTCAGTTTCCTCTGCTGAGAAGAGTTTGTTGAACACGTCCAGGTAGCTGCACCGTTACAATAGCAATCCACCAAAGACCGAGCTCACCTGATCTACTCTTAAAGAGAATGATGAGCGACAGAGTGACTCTCTGATTGGTTTACTTCACGATACGCCCAAAATAAACCAGAATTAAACACATCCATGATTTAAGAGAAAGTTAAGAGTAATAGTACGTGCCTTTTCAAGCAAGCCAACTGTGTACTGTGTACTTTTCTCGCTGTTACGATAGCAAAGACACACTGACCTAACCGCCCTAAATCAAGCAGCATGCTGCATGATTAACTGCACTTCTTTAGTTCACTAAAATGAGGTCTTTAATCTCCATCCATGTGACTTGGGTCATTTGATAAGACCAATTTTGTTTTTTGTAATTATCATTGTTTGTGACGTATGACCCTTTATGACATCAGTGCTTTCTAGGAATGCCAAATTATATTATAATCATATTAAGTTTAGCAAACTGAAATATACTTGCATGGTGCAGATGTTTAGATTTGAGTGGTATTTTAATCCAATAATGATGCCAGATTTATTGAGTTTAGGTGGCATCTGCTTATAGAAGGTGGCCACACCCCCTCTCTGAGAGGTGGAGTCAGGGAGGAAAGAAAGAAAAGAAGGGAACAGGATGGTGAAGGCTTGTGAAGAAGTGTATTTAAAGGACGTTAGATTGAGAGGATGTTTCTCCTCCCAGATGTTTCTTATTGGAATTATTGTAGAACAATAATACTATTTAAATATCTGTTTTTCCAGTTTGACAGTGTTTAAGGCAGAAGCAAATCAGGGCAGGCCTAAATGACCTCCCATTGGTCTGAGGACAAATCACAGTCGTGCTTGTGATGTGAAAGAAATGTCTGATTGCAGTATTGATCGGTTTGTTGATCAATTGTTTGTTTGTTTTGTTTTTATGTGAGTGAATTCGGCTCGCACTGCAGCTCCAATGATTTTTCCTTCATGCCTGCAGGCTGTTAGATACAGTCATTTGATTTTTAGCATTTTAAAAGCATTTTTTATCAACTTGAGTGTTGGAAAAGTCTGATATTGAAGTGTTTAATGATATTTGAATATCATTTTTGCTAATTAAATTCATATTTATGAGGTATGCTAGTATGCTTACTATTATAGTGTAAAGCACTTCATTATATTTAACTATTTATTTGGAAGAAACAAATTTTTATGCTTTGTATATCCATAAACAGTTTAAAGCACCTCTTTCTCTCGCTCTTATCCCTTTCTCTTAAGAGCTCTCTCTTTTTTACCTCTATCTTTGTATAACTGCTTCCTCCTGTCTCTCCTGTCACATATAAAGTGCGGCATATTTTGTGCATGCATTTGCAAACTAGAAACAAGGAATTAAAAGATTTGGGACACTCCTAATATTCTGTGCGTAAATTAAATAAGTGTTATATCTTTTGATCTATTTTGTCCTTTTGATCCTGTATTCACAGTTCAGTCAGATACTGAGTTTACTCTCTCCTGCTGTCTCCTCCTCTTCTTCCTCTCCCTGCTCCTCCCTCTGCCGGACAGAGCTCCCGTAATATCTGAGAGCAGAGCCGGCGCTGTAGTGCTCTGTCCTGTGGTAGAGGTGAAGGTATCAGCATATGCAGCGTGTGATTCTGCCTGCATGAATTATGCAGGACCACGTGCAGCTGCCCTTCTGTCACACGCAGAGTAAATAATTTATCCTCAGATACATTAACCCTTCTGTACAGCTGCATCCGAGGAAATAACACTTATATAAGAGCCGGCGCTCTGTGGAGAGATGGAGCGAAAGATGAGGAGAGAGATGGAGAGGGAGACATGGAGAGGGAGAGATGGAGAGGGAGAGATGGAGAGGGAGAGATGGAGAGGGAGAGATGGAGAGGGAGAGATGGAGAGGGAGAGATGGAGAGAGAGACGGGTTCTGGTTGAGGGAGAGAGAGCAGTGTTTTGTGAGCAGTGAGAGAGAGAGTGGTGTGGTCAGACTCTGAATGTGGATATAAAGGCTCGTTATCCTGAAGTCTGTCCCCCTGCCATCACCCTCCGCTGCCCCCCACGACCCGGCACTCTTGCTGCCACTGGTTACTGGCTGTTCTGCCGTAGGCTGCAGCGGCGGAGAGGAAGCTCGCTCTGCTGCTGTCTGTTCACCTGCCCACCTAAGAGGAGCTGAAAATAGATACCACCTGCGCACATCGTGCCTCTCACTTTCCCTTTCTCTCTCTCTCTCTCTCTCTACCGCTCTCTCTCTCTCTCTCTCTCGCTTACTTCTTCTCTTCCACTCACTGCATCCCTTTCTCTTTCGTTCTCTTTCTTTCTACCTCACTCTTTAACTCTGTCCTTCTATGTCTGGTGTCTTTTTCACAAACCCGCTTCTCTACTACTCCCTCTCTCTTTTTTTCCCCTTAGTTCTTCTCATCCACACGCTGCATCCCTTTCTCTTTTATTCTCTCTTTCTGCATCACTGTTTGTCTTTCTATATCTGTTCACAAACTGCTTTCCTCTCTCTCTCTCTACTACTCTTCCTGTTCTCTAAGTTCTTCTTTCACGCACTGTTTCCCTTTCATTATTTCTCTCCTTCTACATTGCTTTCTGACCCTGTCTTTCTGTCTTCTTTTTTATAAACTGCTTTATCCTCTCTCTCTGCTTCTTTCTCTCTCTTGCCTAGATCTTTTCTTCCACACATTGCACACCTCGCTCTCTCTCTCTACCACTCTCTCTCCCACTTCTCTTCCACACACACTGCATTCCTTTCTCTCTCCTTCTACCTCTCTTTCTATATCTGTTCACAAACTGCTTCCTTCTCTCTCATTCTCTTTCTCTCTACCCCTCTCTCCCCTTTTTTCCTCTCTTTATACTTCTCTCTCTCATTTAGTTCTTTTACATGCTGCTTCTGTCTTTCATTCTCTCTTTCTCTTTCTACCTCAATTTCTGTCTGTTCTTTTATATCTGTCTTCTTTTCATAAACTGCTTCCTCATCTCTCTCTCTTTATCGTTGGCTTAGTTCTTCTCTTTTACACACTGCAGCATCCCTTTTTTCTCACTATATAACAGCACCCATTCTTTTCCACAAGCTTCTGCACATCATTCTGAAATCTTTTGTGTATTGTATAATTTCTGTTTGTAGAGTGTATAAATGAACTGGCGTTATCAGCAGTAGTGGATCAGTGGTTACTGTATTTTTTGCACTATATGGTCAGAGCTCCCTATAATCCGGTGCTCGTTATGTATGAATTTTACCAGTCAGGAAAGGCGGATATCTTTAATAGTATCTTATGTACCCGGGTTTGTTTGATACGTGTCTGCCCACCGCTCCAGGCACACGTGCTCACTGTATCCCTGTGTATATGTGTTCACTGCACAAATATGTTAAAGGCAGAGTGTTTCTGCATTAATTCCCTAATAATGTAATAAAAATGTGCACCTAACTAAAGCTTCCTATTAGTGTAATAATAATTTTTAATGCTGTAAACGCTGAATTTCTGAGCTCCTCTCTAGCGATTATAGCTACTCAACACGTTTTAGACATGAGGTTTAATCCTGTTCTCTGCTGCTCTTATTTCAGTCAGAGGCTTTCTTCTTTAACCCTAGGGTCCTCTCTGCTGAGGGAGGAGAACACTCATCGATTGTTCTTTGTGTCTTTGAGTCATCTGCTTTAAGGCTTTACTGTAAAACTTGCTGTAAAATCAGTTTATTGTTTATTGATGGTGGCAGTGAGGGTCATCCGCTGGCCAGCGGGCTAAATTGGAGGTCTTAAATCTGATTAAATCTGGACGGTGAATTCCAGCAATGTCAGTTGAACAGACAGAAACAGCATCCCTGCTCCCTCACTGTGTTCTCTGATTAAACTGCTGTGATGTAAATGAGGGATTTTCTGATGATTCAGATGTATCGTATTGGATATTGGATCAGGTATCGGCTACTTTAAAGGAGAACTCCAGTGTGAAATGGATTTGAGGTGTGGTGAAGCATAATAATGAGTACGAATAGTGCAGCAGTGCTTAGCGCTAGTAAATGCAGCCCAACAGCGCTATACTGAGAAACTCTAAGTGTGCCAGTAAGCCATAAGCGATATTAGCTAGCGCTTCATCCCACGTAGCTTATTTTAACACGGTAGACACACAGACTACAGTCCAATATACTCACCTTTGAATGGTAAAAGAGCTAGTGTTTAGTGTTTATTGGTTAGCGGATAATGCTAATACTGCTCCAGCCTTAGTGCTGGAGAAACTTCACTGAAACTCCTGTATAACTCTGTACTTTAGCGGAGTGGCTTTACTGATCCTTAACCCTTTCAGACCTGAATTATGTGCCAGTGTTGAAAAAATATTTATAATAGTGCTTTTTTTTGTCTGCAATGCACAAAAAGAAGATTTGAATATTATAATATAAAATCTGTATTAACGTTAAATCCAATTAACTAAAATAAGTAACTGATTTTTATTATGTTTATTGGTTTAATACCTGACTGGTAGAATTAATACATAAGGAGCACCAGATTATAAGGGACCCTGGTGATATATTTTGGAAAAATTAAAGGATTTTAAGAACGAAAAATACGGTAGTAGTATTTTGTAATTGTTTTCCGGTCATATTCATAATTCTAATTAATGGCTGAGGCTTCTACCTGTTCCCTCTAATACAGCAATAATTTAGTTTAACACCCTCAACAGAGTTTATACTGCTTTAGGATTAATCTGCTCAACTCCACCTGAAAAGCTCTGCTTAACAGATTGCAAAATGTAATCTGTAGAAATGCACGAATTCCAGCACTTATAGCCTCAAAGTGAGAAAAATACGGTACTTGCACTCTAAAAAAAAGATACAATAGAAGTACTTTAGTTGTACTCAATGGTATAATATTGGTGTTTAGATGGTCAGATGTGTTTCCTCTGAAGTACAAAGTCTTTTCTAACAGCAATAAGTACAAATTTGTACCATTTAATCAGCCAAAAGGTACATTCAGTATTCTGTATCACTGCACTAATAAACTATATATATTTTAATTGCACATTTTTTTAGGTTCTTAATGCATATTTTAGGATCTTGACTCATATTCAGTTGATGATAATGTTTATATTGTTTATAATCTTTACTGGTATAAAATACTGGTACTGGAAAGGTATTTTTGTACCTTAATATAAGGTACAGCCCCAGCGCCGAACTCTGTTCTTTTAAATACAAATCTGTATTTATTTTTCTTACTATGTGATATGTGGGGGTGGTAGTTTGGATGGGTTCATTAATAGTTTAATCATTTTTGCTGTTTTTTAACTGAGGTCATGAAACAAAAAGCCATAATCATTCTTTCTTTATCTCTGTTTTTCTCACAGGTGGCCGTCAAGATAATAGACAAAACACAGCTGAATCCCACTAGTCTACAAAAGGTACGTTTCCCCCCCTCGTGTTCAGCCGCTCTGAACAATCAGTATTTAATTCAGAGTTCTTATCCTGTGGGCCTGAGTTACGAGGGCTCTTTCAGATAACGCTGCTTTTCTGCTCAATCACAAATCACCATTACAGTTAAATGGACAATTGCAAAATGAGTAAATCATTTAATCACGGGGCCATTAATGCAGTGCCACACTCCAGCATATAATGGAAATATGAAGTGTTTTCCCCGCTGAGAGTCTGAAACGCTGCTATTTGCTTCCCGTGTCGCAGAGCAGCCGGATATCTAATTTCATTATCTCCAGGCAGACACCTTTTATTTGTGTTAAACGAAAGGGCCTGCCTGCTTCTCCCTCGGGTCTCTACTATTCTACTATACTATTTATTACAACTGTTAGAAATTCAGCTTTCAGGAATCAGGAGACAGCTTGAGAGATGACTTGAGTTTATTCTCGTGCAGACAGAAAATCTACACGGGCACAGCTTAGTTGGTCGTTGCTCCCTCTGTGTCCGCCTGACTAGTCCATGTGACTTGTCTGTCTGTTACTGTCTGTGTGAGACTCTCTGACCGAGACTCAGCTAGACTGAGCTACTAAGACATTTTAGCAGGACTTTACATACAGGAGAAACTGCTTTGAACACAGCAGGGGGAGAAAGGGTAAGGGTTTATGGAGGAGTATTTGGGGGGTGTCATCATTGGGGGTGTCTCTATCAACTTATGTTAAACAAAGGAGAGATGTGAGAGATAAGGGTGAGGGGCAAAAGGTTAGGAGTGTATAGGGAAAAAGGGGGGTTAAGGAGTGAGACAGTTTAGAACCTAAGAAAACTTAATAAAAGTACAATTTGTTGTTGACAGAATCTCTCACAACCCTTATAGCTGCTGTTTTACGGGCAGTTTTTATTTTTCTATTAATTTTTATGTTACAAGTACATTCTTTTTATTTTATTTTTGTCAGTAGGGGTGGGCGATAGGCCCAATATTAATATTGTCATCATCATATCATGATATATAGATTTTTAAAAACACAGAAGTGGTTCAGATTATTTAGGGTGTTTTCACACCAGCACTATTTAGTCCAGTTTAAACGGACTCACGCTCGGGTGCGGATAAAAAAAAAAAGAGACCTGCTAGAGGAGGTGATCTTGATCCTTAAGGAACTCTGGAGCGATTGGTTCACTTGTGGTGAGAACGTGATCCGGTCTGGATCCGACTCAGCTATCAAATATGGTCTGTTTTTTGAGCTGTTGTTTGAGCTAAACTGCTGATATGGTGCAGTTTAATCCGATATATTAACCAGATAACGCTAATTACCACAACTGTGAATAAACGCTGCTCCATGCACGCGCAGTCTGTGCTGCGTTCACTGCTCACAGCCGTGTCACTATGTTCACTATGTACTACATACATCTGTGCTTTAAGTCCAAACACTGTTTAAAAGCTCAGTGTTTAAGCACAGATACAGGAAGTTTTTTAAGTATTGATTATATCCTCGATATACGATCAAATATTGATATATTGTCCAGCTTTAGGTAGCATGTGCTGTGATACTACATTTATTAGTGGAAGCTGGAAAAGAGGCGGAGTCTGACTTCACACTTATGGGAGGAGGTGTGCACTAGTCCTGAACCTTCTAGTGTTGGAAACTTTACTAATTGTTTTATAATAAACTTAACTGAATTGGAGAAAAAATAAAAAATTCCAAAATCCGAGTAACAATCTTGATAAACTGTGTAAACTATGATTCCCATGATTCTCAGGCAGCTTCAGTGCGTGTCCCACTTTAACGCTTTAACAGTTCCCACAGTTTATCCTTTCTGTGTCAGTTCACTCTCGTCTTTGACGTCTATTGTTGTGCGTTTATTGTTGATGTCCTTTGTTTATTGTGCTGCTGCTGTACTTAATTCTACAATTTGTCCTATATTTACCGCAGAATGTGCACTCTGCTGAATAGAGCACTCTGTACTCATTAACAGAAAAAGTACTTTATTAACCTTTTCCATAGCAAATTAAAATAATGACCCATGAAACACAAATATGAACATAAACTTGCTATCTTAAATTAACTGTATTTTTAACAAATGTTAAATAAATGATTCAGAATGCAATTAATCTTTCTTATTAAGATGATCAGCAAATATAAAACCCCAAATTTCTGCATTAAATTGCAGAACTTAAAGTTACACAAATCTACAAGTTCTAACAATTTTTTTGACAATGAAACTGGAGAGTCACCTATTTTTCTTTTATACTTGATGCTAAAATTAATAGTTGTTGACTAATCATTATAGCCCTATGTATTAATGTATTCGTGACATGAACTTTTTATCTGAAGTGGATATAAAAGTGCTTACTGGTCTGCTCAGAATATATTGTCAGTTAAATAAACTTAAACCTGTCGTTTTCCAGCTTTTCTTTCCTGTATCTCTCTCTTATAAAATTCCCCAGCCTTGATCATAGTTAAGAGTACTGATGCTGAAAAAAACATCCTACTGTTAGATAAAACAATGGAATATAACTGTATAATATTGTTCTGTATAAAAGATTCTGTCTTTTCTTTTCACAAATGTAATCAAAAATCATGAAGAAAAGACACCATCCTTCATGACTTTAGAAGTTAGGAGCTTTGTTATTCAGGGGGGGATCACAGTAGAGTCGCTGATCCTTTGCGTTGGGATTAACTTCCTGTAGGAAGTGTATCAGGCTCAACTTGATGGGATGAGACCCGAGGGAAACCCAGGAGCCACTGGAGGGATTATATCTCCCAGCAGACCTGGGGGTGATTAGGGATCTCCCAGCAGGAACTGGTGGAGAACCTGCTGGGGACGGGGACTCCTGGGCTTCTGCTGTCTGATTATTCCCAACATGACCCTGAATAAGACTCAATTCAGCTGTGAGAGATTTTAATCAGCCCTCAGCGCACCTATACTATATTTCCAGTAGCATCTGTTGACCTGCATTGTGTTTGTAAAGTGATGACTCTCATTCCATGAGTCTCTAAAGCTACATGAAGTTTGGAGATGTGTAGTGATGAAATCTGAAGAACAGCGTCGCTGTGGTTCCCAGTCTCCTCCACTGTTTAATATCACTGACAGTTGGCTGTGGAATATTTAGTAGTGAATAGTGAAAATCACGACAGGAGCTGCATCCTATCACAGGTCCACAGTGCTGGAGTTTACTGAGCTCCTGAGAGAGACCCGTTCTTTCACTAATGATAATAGAAGCGTGTGTGCATGAAAGGGTTAAACTGTAAATTAGCGTAGATGCAATTATTAAAAATACTAAACGGTAGTCTATTGTCAAAACTCTTCAGTTTACTGTGATAAACCCCCTGAAACTGTCTTTTTCTCTCTCTCTCTCTCTCTCTCTCTCTCTCTCTCTCTCTCAAGTCTTTCATGTTGTTAAAATGTTTTGTTACTGCTATGAAGTGGAAACCACTTTACAGACCCCATGGTCCTCCAGAGTTCAAGTGCATGCTCACAAGCAGTCTAGATGCTAAAAATGGCAGTACTGTGGAAATATTACCCAGCATGCATTTCCGAGCTCCTCCTGGCTTTCAGTTTGCGAGGCTCTTTAGCTTTGATCTTGTGCCGTGCCAGTCATGCATTAGGTAGGAAGACCAGGTTTTGTTGAGAAAACCGTGGAGCATGTCCTTTCTCATGTTTCAGTATTTTCAAGACTCTTGAAGTTGAGGTTGCTAAAAATAGTCAAGCCATCCCATCAATTACGAAATCTACCAGTTAGAAGCCACCAGAGAAAAAGATAAAAAGTTCAGCAAGTTTTCTGGCACTGACATCTCAAAATATGTCAGCTGACAAGCACAAACAAATGGGTAAAATAGGGGAACAGATTGGAAAACAGCTGGAATTCATGCATTTCTACAGAATTAATTTTGAAAGCAGTTAAACAGTGTTTTTAAAAGCAGAGTTTTTCAGGTGCAGTTGAACAGATTAATCCTGATGCAGTATTAACTCTAGTGAGATTCTTTAACTAAATTATTGCTGTATTTGGGAACAGAAGCCTCAGCAGTTCATTATGAATATGACCGGAAATCAATTAATGCTAATACCGCATTTTTTGCACTATAAGGTGCACCTAAAATCCTTTAATTTTCTCAAAAAATCATCATCCTTATAATCCGGTGCTCCTTATGTATGAATTCTATCAGTCAGGTATTAAGGAGCAGTAAAGACACTCCACTGAAGTACAGAGTTATACAGGAGTTTTAGTTTAGTTCTCCAGCACTGGAGCAGTATTAGCATTAGCTGCTAACCGCGCTAAGGGCTAGCTCATATATTGGACTTTCGTCTTAGTCGTTTAACTAAAGATTTTTGTTTTTTAAGAATTACCACCCAGCAGCGAGACCTGCTGAATTAGAAGGGAAACATGACCAACATGACAAACCCCTGTTCTTTGCTAGTGTCACATAATGCGCCTTATAATCTGGTGCACTTTGTAGTCGCATAATGCGCCTTATATGTGTGTGTATATATGTGTCTTTAGGAACGTTATAAACTTAACATGTTCCGAGTACTTCAGATGCACTACTTCATATATGTGCATTTTAGCTTTTCAGTTCTCTAATGCCTGATATTAATGATCAGCTAATTAACAGTCGTGAAATATGAGAAGTGTGAAACTATAGAAGGTAGTCAGCTATTTAATAATACATGTGACTGCACGTGTGCACATTGCTGCCATGGATATGTTAATAGAATATATTAGGAAACCCTTGGATCTCTCTCCTTTGTCAAATAATGTCTTAATGATGGCATAATAATAATAATTATCTTTTCGAGCTCTCCTCTCTCTCTGTGGTGTGCTGTTTTAATGAATGAGTGTGGAGTGGAGGGGTTTAGAAAGCTCTGCTGTATGGAGGAAGCAGAAAGCCAGCTGGGGCATCTCTGTAGGAATTGTTGTAGATCAAGTCCGATTCTGTTTATGGAAACGGGAAAATGTATTTTACATGAATTTTAGATTAAGGTAGTTTTCGTGCATGCAGTTTTCACTTCATTTTGTTGGTCAAAATCTTGTTAAAACTTAACCAATAGATCGAGTGAAGAGTCGACTCTGATTGAATTAGATCAGGAATCGAGTGCAGATTGAAATCAGTGATTCAAGACATCATCCAATTTTGAAGAAAGTACCTATTTTGTTATAAAACTAATCATGTTTTACTAATCTACGCTTTTGTTCAATCTCTTTTTTTGTTCCACACATTTTTAGCTCACTTTAAGTGCGTATTCTCCTCTCTGGGGATTCACTGGCATGGCATCGCTAGGTCTTAAGCTTGTTCTCGTAATAAAAATCGTGTTTTTGAAGAGCGTCAGAGATTTCCCACGATTAGAATTGGTGTGACCCCCAGTCATGATTAGTCATGTAGTGTAAAATCCAGAACAACTGAAAAAATTGTGATTACAGCACAATCAATCTTGTAGTGTGAATGTCACAACAACCTGGACATTTAAAAAATCAGGTATTGTGAACCAGGCTTATTTAGAATTAAAAGTAAACTGTTCAACATATAGACATATATCCTCAGTATTGGCTATTTAGCCAACCATGCACTGCCTAATTCATCAATAATAGAGTGGACTGCAATTATCTCAGTTATTTCTGAGATAATACGCTGTATAGTCTAAACAAAGCTTTTTAATAAGCATTAAAAGTTACTGTGACAGGCCTGAGTGGAGACAGCGTACGCATGAGCTCACAAACAGTGAAATAACTTTACTTCTATTAAAGTCTAATTACTCTTTTATTTCTTCTTTCATTTTGCGAGTCGTGAGTTAGCCAGGTAGTGAAGGTGCTTCAGGTGAGACCGCAAAGTCACGGGCCAATCAGAGACGCTCAGACAGCCCTGCAGAAGCCTCCCCTCCTCTGCAGATAGAGAGACTCGGACGGGCTCATCACTCCGGATACAATAAGCCATTGTGGTGCTGTGAGTCAGAGCTGGGTATTGTTCTCTCATCTTCTGAGCCCACACTGCTTTCCTCGCTCTTCCTAAAGCCTGTCGTACTCTTCTCTGAGTTCTGAGTCATGAGAGAGAGGATGAGCTCACCGGTCAGTCTGTAGATCTACAGAAGTGACGAGAGCTTCATGTGATGAAGAGAAGAATCCGTGGTATTGCTGTTGTTTTGGATCCACCTCAGTGTTGTAAAGAAATCTGACGCATATTGAATAGTTTAAAACTGGAGGGACAATTTTTAAAAAGTAGTTGTTGCTAGGGAGTGTAGCGGAGAGCTATCTGACGTTAAATTATATTTATTGGGGTCTTAAAAAGCATTAAATTTGACCTTTAAAATAGAGCAAGAACCCTGATTTATATTTCTACCTACAGAGTAATGAATGGAGATACTTTTCACACATTTAATCTCATTGATGAGCATTAGTTGATTCAGATCGCAGGTTAAATAATAATAATAATAATATATCTGTTTTATGCTGCAGTTTGTCTGGGGTTAGACACTAATGCTGTAACGGTCAGAATGGAGACAGTAAGCCTGAACCCTCTCCCTCCTGCCCCGGACTGGAGTATTGATTATCTATAGCTGAAAACCTGCTGCTGCTGCTGAATACCAATCCCTGCTGCTCCCCTGCCGACTCACAATCACAGCATATTAATCACCACCGCCACAAATAGCTCACTATAACAGAAGGGAGAGAGAAGCATGTTATTTTAAAGCTCTGTACGACACTTTCCTAATTCAGAAGCATGTCTGCTAACAGCCCCACTGCAGCCCTGAGCTTCAGCCCTTCAGAGAGCTGCTGACTCACGGCTCTCTGCTCTCGGCTTCACGCTGAGGTTAAAATGAAGGGTAAACCGGGGGGAGGGGCTACTGAGATTACTGATATCTGTAAGGTTGTGTGAGGGCATAAAGGTGACTCACAAGCGTACAATACAGGTTGTAGATTTCCTAGTAAATACTGTAAAATAAAGACTATTTACTAGAGATGGGACCGATCCGATACAGTATCAGTATCTGATATTGGTGTAATTTAACGTATCTGATATCGGGGGAGCGCGGTCGATCCACTTACCGATCCATATTCCAGTCTGCAGCTTGATCTGTACAGTAAACCCGCCATAACTTTAATACAAAACACATCACTGATCCGGATTTCAGTTCCACAGTTTATCCTGAACCTCCAGCAGCTTCAGTCTGAGGCTGACTGAGTAACTTTATCTGATTATCTACAGAACAATATCGATTATCTGGAGATTTTTCACTTTAAAAATGCAGAACAGCAGAACGAGGGGTAAACAGATTAACACCATCAGTCTGTTAGCCAAGCTAGCATTAGCATTAGCACCCACAGCTGCTACAGACTGGAGTAAACTATAACCATAATCCACATATCCTATAAAACTACACTACCCAGCACAACATAACATCTGTTATTAAACACAGAGATTAATTTAGTTCAGAAATACAGTTAGCATCACCAGTTAGCCGTTAGCATCTCCATTCATATCTGCAGTCTGTTAGCCTAGCTAGCATTAGCATTAGCACCCACAGCTGCATTCCGGCACTGTAAATGTAATAATTAACTAATTAAAGTAAACAAAAGCCATAATTCACATCTAATATCAAACTACAGATCCTCCCCACTCTAACCAGCACTAATAAATCTATCTGTTATTAAAAAAAAACTTTTCATTTCCTTAATTCTTAAATCAGCACTGCTGATACAAACGAGCCGCAGGAGGATGTGTTTTATGTGTGTGTGTGTGTGTTCGTCTGCCTGTGTGTAAGTGGTGCGCATGTCTTATTATGTTCTATGTAATAGTTTTATATAGCTCACTGTCTGTCTACACACTTTACATAAATCCTGACGGGGTCACTTAAAGTTTTGTCTGATTGTTATGACAGTTTTCCCACAATACCTTTCAACTCTACTGCAAATATCATCTCGATGATTCTACAGGGTTCCTGCGGGTCCTTAAAAAGTCTTAAAGTGTCTTAAATTAAAATCCTGGTAATTTAGGTCTTAAATTGTCTTAAATTTACTGTAAATTTGCTGTAGGTATTACATTTTCAGATGGTGCATTAATGCCAGTGGGAAAGCACATGCTAACAATAGCGGTGAGTTAGCTACGTTACCAGAAAGAGAACCAAGGTTAGCTGAGTTAACTGAGTTAACATTAGTGACGAGCTAGCTAACATACTAACATAGCGTAGCGCAGCAACTTGGTTCTGATACATCAGCTCACAGACGCAGCCTTGTGCTGATCCACATCACCCTAGGAGTGATGAGGGGAAAGAGAGAGCGCCATCTACTGTACTGTACCCACCCAGAGAGAGAGCAAGACCAACTGTGCCCTCTTGGGGCTCCGGCAGCTGATGCTCCAGCAAACAAATTTATTTAATTAAATTTATCGACATTGTCGATTCTATCGATTAATCGTTTTGGCTCTATATTGGTATTTTATGCTTTATCTGTTCACAGCTGGATTTGATTCCCCTGATTTATTGATAAATCTCTGAACCCACAGAGTTGCTTTGGTGCAGATGGTAATGAGGATCTGAAAGGTCACACTCATTACAGGTTTCCAGTCCCCACCTGCTCACCTGGTGTCCCTGATATACGAATTTAAACCAGTGAACTACAGCTTTATCTCAGTGTTTTACCAGCATGAACTTCTCAACTAAAACTGAAATAATGCTGCAGTTACAGCCAATAGCAGAGCTCCACCTGAGGCAGGATGACTTTCTAATGGCTGCAGTTTTGCCCTTCTTGTGCCCGTCACTTCCTGTTAGCCTTTTGGACAGCAGCAGCCACAGGCTCTGGATCCTGTGGATATAATGGGATTTTATCTCTCTCTATTAGTGTCTCGCCTCTATTTAACACAGATGATTCTGTAGTTTCTTTTCTACTAATCTCTTCATTTAGAAAAGTAATTATTTAATTTAACACACTTTTATAAGCCAGACCTGAGCATTAGATTTAAAGCAGAACACTTAAAGTGTAGTGAAAGTGCTGATTTTACCTTAGTTTAGCTTAATTTAAGAGTGTTTCAAAGACCAAAAATTAAGTATAATGTCAAAATTCAGCATCACACCCATTGTAAAGAAGAAAGACGTTGCTGGTTACCCTGGTTACGCTGTACTGTATGTCCACTTTGTTGCATCCCACTTAGGAATCCTACATAGCGTTTAAAAAAAATCAATATCGGTACAAATACGATACTTTGAATTTGGTACCCATACCCAAGCAGTACTTTTTTTAATAACTTTTTTGTTACAAAAAATGATAACTGCTTATGTTGTTTTTACTTCAGTGTGCGCTCTCTCTTTGTTTGGCGTATTTTATGCAAGTATTGATTTGCTGAAAAAAGTTCTTTATTTTGTTGTGAATGATCTTTTCCACACTAAAGTAAAATATTTCAACATTATCTACCGGTCTTTCTGTCTTCTCCATATCTGTCTATCTCTCCTCTTCCTGTATCTGTTGATTTTAGTTAGAAGCCATCTGCAGAGTTTTATATATATTTAGCAGAAACAGTAAAACTAAAGAGATGTTATGTGTTTTTCTTCCATTTCAGTGTGCTGAAGCAAAAATGATGCATTTAAACTTGTGTTTTGTGTGTGTGTGTGTGTGTGGGGGGGGTGTTATGATGAAAGCTGTGGGTTTAATGAACAGACCTGCTGAGGCGGGACAGAAATATCCTGTGAAGTTTGTTTTAAATGTTTAGTGACATTTCATTAATTAACAGGAATTTGGACGGCTAGGTGCTCCTGGGTTGCTGTATGTAGGTCACTGGCACAGCCTGTGTGTGTGTGTGTGTGTGTGTGTGTGTGGTATCTGTTTATGGGGGTTGACCTCTTTTTGTTTTATTCTCGTTGCTTTAGTTAACAAGGTTTAAAAAATCCTTAAAAAATCTTAAAAGTCTTAAATGATTAGCGCAGGGTTAGCTAACGTTACTGGGGAGAGAGCTAAGTTTGGCAGAGCTAACATTAGCGGCAAGCTCGCTAACTTACTGATTATCAGAGAAGTAGGGTTAGCGAAGAGTTAGCTAACATGCTAAAATGTTCTGCATCATAATGGAACAAAATGTAAAATAATAAATGAGAAACGTTGACAATACAATAAATTATTTTAACTGTATTTTTGGTTTTCTAGTTTTCAGCTTAAATTCAAAAAAACATCCAGTGTGTTTGTAGTTCTGCTGGTATTAAAACCTCATCAGTCATTGGTGAATTAATTTCATGCCCAGTCTGATTTTGCAGGGAGAGAATAGAGCACTGAAGATATATAAATATATTTATATATATATGTATGTGTGTATTTCAGTTCTTGTTTTTGGAGACACTGCTGTTTATTTTAGAGCTGTGATTGTTGCAGCTGTAATAATTGGCCTGTCAGCTGCTGTGATTTCTAATTCTTCTCTATAGAA
Organism: Astyanax mexicanus; assembly: GCF_023375975.1. Classification (NCBI taxonomy): domain Eukaryota; kingdom Metazoa; phylum Chordata; class Actinopteri; order Characiformes; family Acestrorhamphidae; genus Astyanax; species Astyanax mexicanus. The sequence goes on from NC_064432.1 coordinate 27,232,431, forward strand.
GATGCGGATTTGTAATGTGTGTGTGTGTGTGTTGTAAACATCCTGTCATTGTCATGACTCAGTGCACCATTTATAGATGTGTCCCTGTTGTGTGTTTGTGTGTGTGTTTTTATTTTTGATTTGAGGCTTAGTGCACATTGTTTTCCTCACTATCTAGGTTAGCTGCAGTTTAGAAGCTGTATAGATTTTATTGGTGCAAAATCTACAGTATTGTAGTCAGGCAAGCTAGCTCTAAACAACAATGATGCTATCTGAAATACTTTTGCAGTAATTGTGCAACACACACATATAGCACTCACCTTCCAAACACTTACAGCCAATTTATACTTCAGTGTCAAGTTCGTAGCCTGTAGTTTTGCCTGTGCGAGCGCCCTACGCAGCCGCCAGCGTTTATACATGATGCATCTGTGTTTCTCTGCAGTTATATCACTTTGTGCAACGTGCATGTGTCCTTTAAGCCCTATCTGGACAGTATCAGTTTCTCAGGGGTTCTGGGGTAATTTTCTCTTTTAAAAATCCTCTGTGATTTTATTCCCGTCCAGAACGATCATGTAGGTGTTTTTCTCAGATGTCCTCTGAGAAAATTACAGGCTGAATTGTCTACTGTTTTTCTCTGAACTCCGTGCTCCTCCGGTAATTTTAGTCCCGTCCGGACTCACATCTCTGAGTTTCGTCTCCTCGCCTTTAATAAAATAGATATTTGTCCACTGCTGCGCGTCGTAATTACACTTTGGGCGTGCCACGGTTTCCACAGAGATCCACGTTAAAAACTCAACAGAGAGTGGAAATGGAGGAGCTACTGAACGCTGTGATGTCATGTGACCGAGAAAACCTAAAAACTCACTGATCCTCCTGTTTTTACAATTGCAGTCTGGATGCAGGAGTTTTATCACTAAAGAGTAGAAGAGTGAGATATTTTACACTAATCCCGTCTGGATGGGGTTTTGATGGTTTTCACGTCCTAAACATTAATCTGCAATTCAGAAAATACGCTAAATAAAGAAATGTAGGACTCTGGAGATGTGTGGTAACAGAGGAAGTGTAATCGCTGTTCTCTGTGTACTGCAGGGATTAGAACCTGCATCCCTCAGGATCCGGTTGGTTCTCTGAACCCTGGTTCCTGCATGAGTTGAGTCAGTAATCCGGCTCCTGAGGACCCGGAGCTCCTGCATCTCAGTGATCTGGTTTCATAAGCAGCCGAAGGTTCTGAAGCAGCGCCGAGGTGCTGATGACAAGACTTCTTTAGATATAGACTGTTTGGATCTGTTTCTGTGTACCTCTGATTCTCCAGGTACTTAAGCATGACCGTTTTTTTGGATACCATAATCCTGATCAAAATTAATGCTCAGGGTTCCTGCGGGTCCTAAAAAGTCTTAAATTGTCTTAAATTTACTGTAAATTTGCTGTAATTTACATTTTCAGACGTTTAATTCCAGTGGGAGAGCTAGCTAACATTAGCGATGAGTAACATTAGCAGTGAGTTAAGTAGCTACATTACTGAGGAGAGAACTAAGGTTAGCGGAGAGCTAGCTAACTGTTTTTCATTTGTTTGTTTTTAACAGCTGTTTAGAGAAGTCCGAATAATGAAGATCTTGAATCATCCTAATATAGGTATGTACATGTGTTTTATGCTATATATTTATCTATAAATAATCCATCTGTTAGTTGAGGTTTAAATAAGCTGCTTTTATCATTTGTGTATTGTTTTTCAAACACTATATATTACAGCTCGATTTTATCACTTCTATTACTCCTGAGCTTTTAATTGATTAATTGCACATAAAATGCTGTAAAACAGATTGTTTCCCAAACCTCCCTTTACTTATTATTATTATTATTATTATTATTATTATTATTATTATTATTACTGTAATCAGTGTGCAGTGCTGTATATTTCAGTAGGGATTTGTGTTTCTGATTCAGCAGGTTCTTAGCTGTAATTGTTATATAATGTGTTTATTGTTTTGTTTTTCAGTGAAGTTATTTGAAGTTATTGAAACAGAGAAGACACTTTATTTAGTAATGGAATACGCCAGTGGAGGTAAGTCTGCAATAGTACACTAAATTTACTACAGTATTTTTCACACTATAAGGTGCACTGTATTTTAAGACGCATTATGTGACACTAGTTAGAAACAGCATTGTCTCCATGTTTTCCTTCTAATTCAGCAGATCTCACTATGATAATTAAACTGTTAAAATGTATTTAAAAAAACTAAACTAAATGAGCAGTGCTAAATTTCCAGATTTTTATTAAGGCTAGGAGCAGCAGCATTAGCAGTAGCCCTGATTAGCACTAGTATACAATGCAACACACACAAACCTTGCTTTTTTGTTGTTTTTTTTTTTTTTTTTTTTACCTGTATTTGATGGTAATGTTGTGTCTGCATAATATATGGCCGTGTAATTTAGGGTTATGGGTTAATTATTTGATTTTGTGTTTTTCAAAAAAAAAAAAAAAAACTTTTAAACCTACACTTTCAGTAGCAGAATCTCAGAGTGACTCTTCTCGTTACAGGTGAAGTGTTCGACTATTTGGTGGCTCACGGCAGGATGAAGGAGAAGGAGGCCAGAGCGAAGTTTCGACAGGTAAAAACTACAACCAGCCTGCAGATCTGATTTCTGTCCCTCTGACTTCTTTCATGTACTAATTCTCTTAATTATTCATGGGTCTGTTTAATTCTGGTTAATTTTGGGCGTAACGTGAAATAAACCAATCAGAGAGTCTCTTTCTCATCATTCTTTTTAAGAGTAGATCAGGTGAGCTCTGTCTTTGGTGGATTGCTATTGTAACGGTGCAGCTACCTGGACGTGTTCAACAAACTCTTCTCAGCAGAGGAAACTGAGCTGCTGGTTGACGCTGTGAAGGAGCTCCAGCAGCTCATTTACGGGAACAGCAATGTTATTTTATTTACTATTCTGTTTATTGTTGATGTAAAAGTTGGGTTTGTGCTGCTGTGTGTTCATGTGTGTGTAATAAGTGGGGGTGTACGCTCGGCTCGGCACAGCGCCTGTGTTACCGAGATAGCGATGAACGTCTGACTGTTGTCGTCTGTCTAGGTTGTACTCAGTCAGTGGAGCTCCTGTGTTTTCTGTTACCAAGATAAACAAGCAAAACTCCAGAAATGTACCTGAACACACCTCATTTCCAGAACACCACGCCCATCAGTGTAGATATATTCAGAAGCTCTAGGCCTGTCACAATAATTGCAATATTGATTTTTAATCAATATTCAATCGAATCAATAAAATCCTGATTTTGTCTATTGTTTACAGTAATCAGTATTTTAGTCAGTCATGCTTCAATAACTGTGAGTCCGTAACATAAATACAGTGTGGACTAAAGTAGGTGAAGAAATAAGTATATAAATCCAAAACAAATTATAATAAGTTATTGTCTGTTGACATGCCTTTTCCAGGGTGTAAGACAGGGCCATTGTTCACTTTAATCACTTTACACTGAACTCTAGTGGTGAAAAAGCAGATGTTCACTAATTTAAAGAAACTCTTTCTGCTGGAGAGCATCAATCCTTGGTGTTTTATTAATCTTTAGTATTTGGTTTTAAGCAATTCAGAACAGCCTTAGAACTTTATCTGTTGTGGGTTTTTTTTTGGTTCATGGCGGATCTGTTTCTCGTGACTCAGTGAAAGCGTGAGTCACAGCGTTTAACCAGCGCGTCACCGTGCGCCGCGTGTGAACCGACTACAGACGGGCGACGTCTCGGCCTGATTAGCTTTAATAAGGACAGTGAATCAGAGGGTGAACACTGCCTCAGTCACACGCTGATACTCTACATCATAGTGTATCATACATGATGCACATTATTACGCTTCTCAGCTTAATAACTCAAGAACTCCTCAATACATCCCCACAAAGCATTTAGACGCTAGAAAGAGATGATGCCATTTGTAATTATATTTAATAGCGCTTAATAATAATAATCTCTCCTTCAGTAAGTTTTAGTGGCTGTTTTACTGCTTTATTTCTCTTTGCTGTTCAGTTCTGTAGTTTAATCCGGTGTCTGAGGAGAGCTCTGTGTCGTCTCTGAGTTTCCCCACGGCTCAGAGACTCATATCAACACATACTTAAACATAAACAATGATTAGAATCATTGATTCCAATCTGCACTCCATTCCTGATCCGATTCACTCAGAGTCGACTCTACACTCAATAACCCATTGTATACATTTTTCAAAGCATCCAAACAGCACACAGATCACAGGAGAAAACTATTCATTACAGTGTGTTGCTATGCACAATGTGAATTTGAGAAATAAAAAATGTTATCTAAAAAAGGAAATCGATTGGTTGTTGATTAGAATTAAGGGTATGTTTTTATTGCTCTTTAATAAAGTATTTTTTTTTTTATTACTCGTTTAATCAAATGAATTTTCAGTAGAGTACTTGTGAATCTTTCTGTAATCTTTCAGAACATCAAGCTACATCTTAATTTTCTTTTCTTTTTCAGATAGTATCTGCAGTGCAGTATTGCCACCAGAAGAAGATAGTACACAGGGATCTTAAGGTAGGTTCTATGATTTAAATTGTATATTATAGGCAGTTATATACTGTTAGGATCTGCTGCTATTATAGGCTTTTTATTTGCTAATATTAATATTATTCTTATTACTTCTACTGTTAGTACTGTTAGCAGCTGGTTTCATTTCAGTAGAAACTCATTTAGAAACTCAAACACCACAGTAATTCCCACAATTCTCTTCTTCTTTCCTCTCCTCTGATCTGTAAAGGCTGAGAACTTGTTACTGGACGCTGATATGAACATTAAGATCGCAGATTTCGGGTTCAGTAATGAGTTTACTCTGGGCAGTAAGCTGGACACGTTCTGCGGGAGTCCTCCGTACGCCGCCCCCGAGCTGTTCCAGGGTAAGAAGTACGACGGGCCGGAGGTGGACGTGTGGAGTTTGGGGGTGATTCTCTACACGCTGGTCAGCGGATCTCTGCCTTTCGACGGACAGAACCTGAAGGTGATTCTCTCTTTATTCTGCATTAGTTATCTTCTGGCGTTTTAGATACAGACCTTTCCTGTAGTTAGTAAACTTATTGTTCCGAAAGCGTAACATTATGACCATGTGTAACAAATGACCTTTCACACAATAAGACTCACTGGATTATAAGGCACAGTGTTGTGCAGTAAAACCCTTCTAGCCCTTCAGAGAAGGGGTGACGATAAGTGCATGTAAATCATTACATCATATTTAATCAGGAAATATATATTATAGTTTTAACCAATCAAAGCTTTTTAAAATGGCTCCTCCCCCGTGTGTCTGCGTGACCCTTCTTCTGATTTTTTGGTGTGGAGTAGGAGTATAGTAAAGTCGTAGGACAATCTAACCAATCAGATTCATGATTTTCATTCTGCGCTTTGCTGAATGTGTTATGCGTTGTTTAGTCATAAACGGAGCTCATGCTGGATTATTTCAGTAATTAGATGACTATCACGGAATTGCAAAGATAAATCAAACCTGATATTGTGTTATATCACATTAAAAAGCCTTTTTAAAGGCTGTCCGTCAATGTGAAACTAATTCACTATAAAAGGCCGCCAGACTGGTGAGTGTTTGTCTGTACTTAATGTTTTGGCTGCTCTGGTGTACTGTAGGCATACAGATGAGTGATGTTTGTGAAACAGCTTTACTTATAGGAAAATTAAGCATTGGTTGTTGGGTTTACTGTGTACTGGTCAGTGGTAGCTGTATTTGTGGGCTGTTCGTGTGTATTAGGTTCATATAGCTACCCACTATATTAACTGCATGCCACTGATAAGGCATGGTTTTCTTATTGTGACGTCACAGTAAAGGAATCATTTATACCTGATTGATCTGTATTCAGTACTGAACTACAGTGTGAAACCAAAACTAACTGGAACAAATGTACAGAATACAGTGTATAAAATCACATAACATATAGTGTAATAGATTGTATGTAAAGTGTGTCAGTCCTGTATTTACCCTGCATTACTCTTATTCTGGTTCTCAGGAGCTGAGGGAGCGAGTGCTGAGAGGGAAGTACCGTATACCGTTCTACATGTCCACAGACTGTGAGAACCTGCTGAAGAGGCTGCTGGTGTTAAACCCTGTTAAACGAGGAAGTTTAGAGGTAAAGACGTCTAATCTTTATTCTGCACTCCATTCAGCCAGTGCTATCAGCCTGTAATCCAGCTGATCTTACGCTTCATTTACTTTATCAGCAAATCATGAAGGATAGATGGATGAACGTCGGGCATGAGGAGGAGGAGCTGACGCCGTACTCGGAACCAGAGGCTGATTTTAACGACACCAAGAGGATCGGTCAGTGTTCCCTCCATATTCTGTTCTAAAGAGAGAGCTGGAAGTGCGCTCAGCAGCCGGGGTTCACCCAGAAGCTCTGCATACTTGGGGGGTATAGGGAGATATAAGTGAATATTGGGAAATATAAGAGAATGTAGGGCCGTATAGGGCTAAGAGTGTAGGGATATATAGGGGAGTGTGGAGTATAGAGTAGTATAGGGTGGCATATAGAGTATAGTGTAGTATAGAGGGAAATAGGGTGGGATAGAGGTAAGAGTATAGGCAGTGTAAGGAAGTGTAAGGAGATAAAGAGGCGCGTGGGGGTATAGAGTAGTATAGGATGACAACGTATAGTGTAGGGAGTGTAGTGTAGTATAGGGAGTATAGTGTAGTATAGGGAGTGTAGTGGAGTATAGGGAGTGGAGTATAGGGATTACAGTGGAGTATAGGGAGTGGAGTATAGGGAGTATAGTGGAGTATAGGGAGTATAGGGAGTATAGGGAGTATAGTGTAGTATAGGGAGTATAGGGAGTATAGTGGAGTATAGGGAGTATAGTGGAGTATAGGGAGTGTAGTGGACTATAGTGGAGTATAGGGACTATAGTGGAGTATAGGGAGTGTAGTATAGGGACTATAGTGGAGTATAGGGACTATAGTGGAGTATAGGGAGTGTAGTATAGGGACTATAGTGGAGTATAGGGACTATAGTGGAGTATAGTGTACTATAGGGAGTATAGTGTACTATAGGGAGTATAGTGCAGGGTAGAGCTGCTTTGCTTGTTTGTGTAGTGGGATAAGGTAACTGTAGGTGATGTAAAGCTCATTTTCACCCCCTTGTGGTGGGAACAGGTACTGTAATCACTCTGATCTCATTCCTCCACATTATAATAATCTATCTTTTAAAGTGTATTTAAGGAGCAGTTTGATCCTGGTGCTGAAAATGGAAACGTCTGTGTTTCTCAGAGCTGATGGTGACGATGGGATTCCCGAAGGATGACATCACAGAGGCTCTTATAGGACAGAAATACGATGAGGTCATGGCTACATATCTCCTATTGGGCAGGAAGCCTCCAGAGGTTTGTGTAGTGTGTGTGTAGTGTGTGTGTGTAGTGTGTGTGTGTATTTTTGGCAGAATTTTGTGTGCTCCCAACAGCACACAGCTTATACTTTATCAAAGAAATCAATACAATAATAATAATAAACACAGCAGCTACTGGAGCAGGTTTTAGGAGTAATGTTTCCAGGTGTTTTCTTGTGAGTCTGCTTGGGTAAATGTTCAGGCAGAATATTTTAAAACAACCATTAACTACTACTACTAAAACATTTTGTCCCAAAAATGAATGTCGTATGGTGTGACGTCATATTCCATGAACTGTCATACGATGTGACACAACGTTAATTAGAGTTTTCTTGTTACACCATATGACTATTTTAATCACTAAGACTAAACTAGTGAATAAATGTAAATTTATCGCAGAAAAAATCTGCAAGATAAGAGTTAGTAAAATATAACCCAGTGATTTCCGTGGCTTAATTTTAAGTTGTTTGTTTGTTTGTTTTGTTTTTTAACGTTTTTTCAGCCAAGTCATCCACCCATATAAATAATAAGATTGGCAGGTCTGTAGTTAACATATGATCTCAGTAAACATTTCGTAGCTGTAGCTTCCTGTATTTATTTATTCTTATTTATTTATCTATCAGATTCCATACGCTGCTGTTGTGAATCACTGCCAGGAGACACCCTGCAGTCTCTCCTCTCTTCACACTTATTTAATGAGCTCAGCTTCAACTGTGCCTTCAGTCCTCTGAGGATTCTTACAGCAACACAGACCCATATATATATATATTGTTTTTGCTTTTTTATTATACTTCCATATCAAACAAATATAACCTAACTAAATATAAAAAATGATAAATTATTTTTTTTAATTATTTTATTCATTTATCGAATAAAAAATTAGCCCTGTGTGAAAAAGTTTTCCCACATGTGATTAACTGTGATTAATCACTTTTTAAAAAGCTGAATTCAATTTCACTACTAACCACAGCCAGGCCTGATTACTGATTCCAGACCTGTAGAATCAAGAAATCACATAAATAGAATCTGTCTGACAACATGAAGCAGATAAAAGATCTCAAAAAGCAGCACATTATTATTATTAAACCCCCATCTGAAGAAACTCAACAACAGAAGAGAAAAACAAAGTTATTGATTATCTATCAGTCTGGAAAAGGTTATAAAGTCATTTCTAAAGCTTTGGAGCTACAGTGAAAATCCTGAAGGAGAATCAGAATCAATCCATCTGTTACTTACTGACCTCAAGCTCAGGTGTACTTGGGTTCTGCAGCAGGACAATGACCCAAAGCACACAGACAACAGGTTCACTGTCTCTGAATGGATGAATAAACTAAATTAAGGTTTAGGAGGGTCTAATTAAAGTCTGATTGAGATGCTGTGGATGATCTTAAACAGGACGTTTATGCTGGAAAATCCTCCAATGTGTCTGAATTAAAACTGTAATTCAGTAAAAACTAAATTCCTGTGAAGGAAAAGCTTGGATAGATTTTTTCCCCCTAATAAATGAAATTATCATTTAAAAACTACTTTTTATATTTACTCAGGTTATATTTGTCTGGTATTTAGGGGTGTGCCATATCGTACCGGATGCAATAATATCGCCAACATTTTTGAATGTGGTGAACAATATTATACCTTGAAATATCCCCAAATTATCACATCAGGGTTCTACGTTTTTGCTGTTTTTAGCAAAATAAATTTTGTATTGATTTTTTATGTTTTTTTTTTATATATATATATTTTAGTTAGGGGTGTGCCACATCATGTTGTATGCAATAATAGAATTAAATATTATTTTGTTGCAGTTGACTATTTTAAAATATTTTTTTCAATGTTTTTGATGGTTTGTCATATCGCCAAGAGTATCGCTATCACAAAAATACCATAAAATGCCATGATATTTAGGGCCATATCGCCCACCCCTACTGGTAGTCTGTAATATATATCCATATATATCTATTTAAAATGACTAATCTTATACTAATAATTATATATTTATCTGTGCTGTTGTCTGTTTTTGTTTTCTTCAGTTTGAAGGCAGTGAGTCTCTGTCCAATAGCAACCTGTGCCCCAGGCCCCGCCCCACCAGCGACATCAACAGCAGCTCCAGCCAATCCCCAGCTCACTCCAAGGTGCAGCGCAGCATATCGGCCAATCAGAAGCAGCAGCGGCGGTTCAGTGATCATGGTGGGGATGACATGCAACCAAGTAAAGTAACAGAACCCTGGTTCCCTCTCCTGCTGTGTCTCTGTGTGCTGACGGTGTGCCTACTGCCACCTGCTGGCCGGCGAATCGCTCTGCAGCATGAGAGCAGAATGGCTTTAATAAACCCCAGCTCTGCTTTTACTCATCTTACTGTTTTATATTGTGTATTTTTCACACACTGGGCTCACTGGGGGTTCTGTATTCTGTATTTTCTATGTTTAATGTTTTGCCTGATTCTTTGTCCTGTGATCACGTTTCTGTAAAGCTGCTTTGTGCCAACACCAGTTGTAAAAAGCGCTATACAAATACATTTTGATATTAATTTGATCCGATTTGATTTGTAAGGGGCAGCAGATTATAAAGCGCATTATGAGACACTAGTAAGGAACAGGGGAGGGGATAACTAAGTTAAGTAAACAAAACTTTAATGCTTAAAAAAACACTTTCTTTCAAAGTGAAACGAGCACTGGATGTTAATCTACACAGATTTAAAACAGTTTATTTGGGTGAGTAAAGCGCTTCTGTTTACTTACAGTATACTTAGATTTCCAGATTTACACTAAGGCTTGGTGCAGCAGCACTTCAATAGCGCTACAGCGCTACAATAAGGAACCCTAACTGTTCCGGTAAGTCAGGGTGATATTATCTTGTCGTTCCTCACATGTAGCTTGTTTTAACACAGTAAACATGTTTCTCACCTCTGAACTGCGAAAGAGCTAGCGCTTAGCACTGTGGTTAGCGGCTAATGCTAAAGCCGCTCCAGTCTGGGAGCTGGAGAACTAAACTGAATCTCCTGTATAACTCTGTACTTCAGTGGAGTGTCTTTACTGCTCCTTAATACCTGACTGATAGAATTCATACATAAGGAGCACCGGATTATAAGGAGCTCTGATGATTTGTGGTAAAATTAAAGCATTTTCAGTGCACCTTAAAGTGCAAAAAATACGGTAATATATTTATGTATGGAGATATGCATCTGTCCTTTGCTGAATTAAATAAACATGCATGTTTAATCATGCTTAACTGTGCAACTGTACATGCTAAATGTTTGCAACAAAATCATGCTTTTATTCATCTTTAATTTATTTATTTACATTAAAGTATATTTTATAGACCTGTCATGATAATACTGATATATTGGTAATATGCACCTTTATGCAAATCTACACTTCTAGACCAAAAAAAGTGTTAAATAAACCAAAATATATTTTAGATTTTTCAAAGTATCTCCTCTTGTTTAGATGATCAGTTTTCCCCAGTCACTTTTATGAGGTAGAGTCTCCTGGAATTCAGGCTTTCAGTTAACAGCTGTGCTGAACTCATCAAGAGTTAATTACTTGAATTTCTTGTCTCTTAATAAAGTGTTTGAGAGCATCAGTTAAAGTAAAGTAGTGAAGAGGTAGAGGTACAGGTATACAGTGAATAGGGAATATTTGAGTAAAGAAATTACTGTAAGAAAAAGAATTTAAAGAACAAGTGCAGTCACCGCAAAGACCATCAGAAACATTATAATGATGGAACTGGCACTCATCAGTTTCCTCTGTTGTACAGGATAAGTTTATCAGAGTTTCCAGCCTCAGAGACCACAAGTTAACAAACAGCTCCTCAGATAAGAGCATCTAAATACTTCAGAGTATTTTAGTTTGTTTAACACTGTTTTTAAGTTACTACATGATTCATTATGTGTTCCTTCATAATCTGGATCTGTGTGGGTTTCAGTAGGTGCTGCTGTTCCTCCGTCAGTGAGCTGCAGTAAGAGGAGTGGAGGGATGGAGGGAGAGCAGAAGGAGGAGTGGGAAGCGTCTCGTAAACTTCCTGCTTCCGGCTCCAAGACCGACGTCCCTGCGTCTCCTCTGACCTCACAGGAGAGGAAGAAACCGACCGCTGCAGCCGGAGTAAGATCCCCCCCCACCCCCAAACACTGCAGTGCAGTAATGCAGCTACTGATACTGCGCTTCCTGATTAACACTCTCGCATCTCTCTTACCACTCTCACTCTCTCAGCTTCTCTCTCACACTGCTTTTACTCCGTCACACCAACACACCTGATCACACTGCCCCCCTCAAACCAGCCTTTCCCTGCGTCGTCCAATTACATCATTTTAATACATGAAACATGCTTTTATACAAGCTATTATTATTTCCTATAAACTAATAAATATAAATGTGTATTTATATATGTGAATGTTAGATTGAGGTTCCTAACTCTTTGGTCTACTGAGCAGCATAGAGGCTAATAATATATATATATATATATATATAGTAAACATACATTTAAACTGTATTCTTTCTCTTCTTTTGCAGACTAATGGAGGCATGGCTCGCAGGAACACCTATGTATGTGATCGTTCATCCGACCGCTACTCAGCCATCCCCAACGGCAAAGACAGCAGGTAATAATAATCATATAATAACAATAGAATAATAAAACAAACTAATCCTAATACTTTAATACCTGAACTTTCTGAGTTATAAGTGATTTATTTCTCTGTTCTGCTCTTTCTCTCCTCCAGTCTGACGGAAGTTTCAGGCAGCGCTTCTTCTGCTTCAGGAACTGCATCAGCTTCAGCGTCCACACGACCAAGACACGTCAAATCCATGTCCACCTCCGGCACCTCCTCCAAAACCGCCCTGCCCCCCATAGAGGATAACAGCGAATACAAACCAACGTAACATACCCATTATTCACAGTTTTATTTATTTATCTACAAATTATAACTCTTGATGAGTTCAGCACAGCTGTTAATTGAAAGTCTGAATTCCAGGTAATTCTAAATCATAAAACTGACTGAGAAAATCCAGCATGATGTTCAAAACTAAACAATAATTCAATATTAAATCATTAATCTAAACAAGAATGTAAAATATAAAAGATATTCTGGTTTATTTAACACTTTTTTTTTGCTTACTAAATAATTTCGTTTTTTTTTTTCTTAATAGTTTCACTGACTATAATATAGTTTTAGTTTGCTTGAATTGTTGGACTGTGTGTTTTATAAACTTTCACTTTTAAGGAAGACAAACAGCAAACAGAGTAAATTTATTCTGTAAATCTCTCAGCAGAATGCATGACTGTTTAGTGCAAAATAACTACTTTTATAAATTAAAACTATATAAAGTAGTGCAGTTTCACACTTTTGAGTCTTTATTTACTGATATTATTTGGTTTGAAACATCATATAAATATGTTTGAAGGTAAATAATATTGGTTGGGGAAGGAGATTTTTCACTTTTTTAGGTGTTTTTCTCTCAATGGGTTTCTTGTAGATTTAGCTTTACTGCACTGGGATGTGATCACTATGTAGAAAGAGTAAGCTCCGCCCTTTCTAACCATATATGGACTATGTTTATGTGTGAAGAGATTCCTGAGTAATTAAGCTGAGAACACAAGGTGAGATTCTGGATGTAAAATCAGTCTGTAGGGTTTTAAGGGTTAAACATTTTGTTTTATTTCTCTTTTCTTCTTTTCAGCTCTCAGAGTCCCAGACCTCCATCCACCTCCCCCTCCACCCACAGCATCAGCACCCCGGAGCGCACCCGCTTCCCCCGGGGAACCTCCAGCAGGAGCACCTTCCACGGAGCTCAGCTCCGAGACCGCCGCAGCACCACCTACAACGCCCCCCCCGCCTCGCCCACCCTCTCCCACGATACGGGGGCTCTCGGCCCCGCCCGCAGGGGCACCTCCACCGGCATCATCAGCAAGATCACCTCCAAGTTTGTACGCAGGTCAGCGCCGGCCCTGTAATACACTTTATTATTTACTATATTAATAAATAAATACTGATCATCATCATCCAGATTATGAAGGAACTCATAATGAATCATGTAGTAACTTAAAACAGTGTTAAACAAACCAAAATACTCTGTGAAGTATTTAGATGCTCTTATCTGGGGAGCTGTTTGTTAACTTGTGGTTTCTGAGACTGAAAACTCTGATGATCTTATCCTGGGTGGTCCTGATGAGTGCCAGTTCCATCATTATAAAGTTTTTTCAAATAGTCTGGATTAGAACATTACTGAAATATTCACTATTCACTGTATACCTGTAACTCTACCTCTTCACTACTTTACTTTAACTGATGCTCTCAAACACTTTATTAAGAGACAAGAAATTCAAGTAATTAACTCTTGATGAGTTCAGCACAGCTGTTAACTGAAAGCCTGAATTCCAGGAGACTCTACCTCATAAAAGTGACTGAGAAAATCCAGCAGAGATGTTCAAAACTGATCATCTAAACAAGAGGAGACACTCTGAAGAATCTAAAATATATAAAACATATTCTGGTTTGTTTAAAACTTTTTTTGTTTAATAAATAATTCCGTATGTTTTTCTGTATGGTTTGGATGAATTTAGTATGAATCTACAATATAGAACATTTTAAAATAATGAAAAAAAAATTATACATTTAGGGTGTGTCCAAATTTGTGACTGGCACTTATATACACCATATTTTTCGCACTATAAAGCGCACCTTTTACTAAATTCCTTTAATTTTCCCAAAAATCATCAGAGCTCCTTATGTATGAATTCTATCAGTCAGGTATTAAGGAGCAGTAAAGTCACTCCACTGAAGTACAGAGTTACACAGGAGATTCAGTTTAGTTCTCCAGCACTGGAGCAGTATTAGCATTAGCACTAGCTGCTAACCACACTAAGTGCTCGTTTTTCTCCATACAGAGGTGAGTATATTGGACTGTAGTCTGTGTGTTTACTGTATTAAAATAAGCTACGTCAGATGAACTACTAACTAATATTACCCTGGCTCACTAGAACACTCAGGGTTCTCAGTCTAGCTGCAGTTAGCGGCTAATGCTAATGCTGCTGCACCCAGCCTTAGTGCTGGAGAAACTTCACTGAAAACTCACCCTTATACAAAATATTAGAAATGTAATCTTACTGTAAATAAACTGAAGCGCTTTACTCCAATAAACATTTCAGGAGAGAAATCTGTGTAGATTAACATCCAGCGCTGGTTTAACTATAATAATAAAAAAAAATTAAGAATTACAGTTTTGTCTACCCAGCATTTCCCCATTAGAAGGGGAAACACGGTGCCACCCTCGTTAATTTCGTTGTAGGCATCCTTACTAGTGTTGCTTAATTACGGTGAAAAATATGGTGTATGTTTTTATTATATATATATATAGTTTGGCTGAGCTGGTTAGACAGACAGACAGACACAGATATACAGAGAGATAGATAGATAGACAGACGGACAGACAGATTAGAAGGGAATGGCGACACCCTTGTTCACTTTGATGTAGGCATCCTAAATTGCTTAAAATGTGACTTATAATCAGGTGTGAATTATAATGCGAAAAAATCTATTTTTATTATATATATTATATTTATATATGATGAACAGCAGAAGCTCTTACCGCCCTGTTCTCTTCTGTTGTGTAGAACTCTGTCTTTCAGAGCTTCCTCCAGGTAGGAGACGAGCACTGACTGACTGATGCATGTTAAACACAAACAGCCCAAACCGAGTCCAAACTAAACTAAACTTCTCTCAGTTTCCCTCCTCTCTTTATTGATTTATTTATTTATTTATTTATTTATTTATTTATGTATTGATTCATCTGTGAGTCTCTGAGTTCCTGTGATCCTGTGTTAAAGCCGAGCTCGGGTCCAGTCTGCACGGATCAGGCATATCAGTGGCCGTTTCTCTGGGTGATCTGGTGCAGGGTGTGTGTTATCCACTCCACCTCCCCTGTTTAAGTCTTTAAAGCACGTCTCACCCTCTCTGTTGGTTTTGTAGCACCGTGTGATCAGTGTGACTCCGGAGGCATGGTCCTGAATGACCCCCCTGGATCCAAACACATACCTGTGTACAGAAATGTGTGTTTCTGAGATGCTGCAGTGTTTAGTGTTGTGATAAACTGTGTGTGTTTGTGTTTGAGGATTCCAAGTGAAGGAGAGGCCGGTGCCAAAACTGAGACCCCAAGGTGAGATTTACCTCCTCCTGCTGCTGCTGCTGCTTTACAGATCCGTTATATTACTGTACAGAACCACAGCCAACAACCTACACTATATAAATAACATCGTTACAGAGAGAGAGAGAGATGCGGATTTCCTTTTCCAGCAGAACTTGGCACATTTCCCACACTGCATACCAAAAATACCAATTGGTCTTTTTATAATAATATATAATAATCTAATTATTATCAGCCTGTAGCCTGCTGCTAACATCGGCTAGCACTGCTGGAGCAGCATTAGCATTAGCAGCTAACCACAGTGCTAAGTTTCTCCGTACAGAGGTGAGTATATTGGACTGTAGTCTGCTTGTTTACCACTTTAAAACAACTGCCATCCGCAAGCTAATATCACTCTGGCTTACCAGAACACTCCGGTTTAGCGGTTAATGCTAATGCTGCTGCACCCAGCCTTAGTGCTGGATAAGTTTGGGAAATCAAAGCTTTATTGTAAATAAACAGAAGTGCTTTACTTACTCAAGTAAACAACAGTTTTCAGGAGAGAAATCTGTGTAGATTAACATCCAGCGCTGGTTTAACTTTAAAAGAAGCAGTTTAATAAACATGTTTGCCTTCTAGTGCAAAAAATACTGTAGATTTCGTACGTAGTTGAGTGTGGTTCTTTTCTCAGCCTCTGATTGGTCGTTGTTTGTGTACAGAAGCACTTCGGGGGAGTCGAGGGAGGAGACTCGGGACTCTAAGCCTCGTTCTCTTCGCTTCACCTGGAGCATGAAGACCACCTCGTCCATGGAGCCGGGAGACATGATGCGGGAGATCCGGAAGGTTCTGGATGTTAATAACTGTGATTACGAGCAGCGCGAGCGCTTCCTGCTGTTCTGCGTTCACGGAGACGCCCGGCAGGAGAACCTGGTGCAGTGGGAGATGGAGGTGTGTAAGCTGCCCCGTCTCTCGCTGAACGGCGTTCGCTTTAAGAGGATCTCCGGCACGTCCATCGCCTTCAAAAACATCGCCTGCAAAATCGCCAACGAGCTGAAGCTCTGAGAGCCCTGCAGGAACCCTGAGGAACCCCGGCGGGGTTCTGACTGGGACTGGGGGGAGGATAGCTAGCGATGACGGTCGGTAAGTAAGAAAGTTCGTACGTACAAACGAACGTCGCCAGACCGGAGGTCCGAGGTGCTGCTGCCTTAATAACTAATCGCGCATTGGGACGGTGAAAAATACGACTAAAGGAATGATAGAATGCGCAGTGCTCCTTCTGTAAGACGTTTCCATCAACATTTCTTTCCTGAACTAGCATTAGCATTAGCGTTAGCATAGAGCCTGGAGCAGGTGGCGGACCGCAGACTGTATCTGAGGTGGGTGAGCAGGTACGTTCACAGTGCGAAACGTACAAACGCTTTAAAAACGTGTACAGCTACTCAACATTCAACGAGCTCCGATCCACCAAACATCTCCTGAACATCATCTCCTGCTAAACACTATTAATCTAAAGCAGAGGCTCAGTGAGCATGCCTGCAATAAAGTGTTTTTCTTACCTGCCTTCTTATAAAGGAAGAATTTAGCCAAAAATGCAGAATATTTCTAAATAAAAAGAAATAAAAATGAATGAAAATGGAGAAAAGCCACCAGTGATTTGCGTTCTGCAGATCAGACTGTGCTCTACGTAGCTGCTGCCAGCTTTCATCACTTGTAGGATTCAGGCATTTTAATCAGATTATTGTTTAAAACTGTAGAAACGCCAATTAACCGCTTTGTGTCGCTACCCATCAAACTCTTCTGATCTATTCAGAGCTTTTCAAAAGCTGAGTTTTATTCCAGAGCGGAAAAAAAATCATGTGCGGAGTTAATTTCTGACATAATATCTGAGGGACAGTTTATTTTCTTATCGATTATCATGTTTTTAATTGAAGAATATCATGTTTTAGAGAAAACTAGTCAATTTAATGCACGTTTAGTTTTAATGTCCTTTTCTTTTACCCAAAAAAAACCCATGGTGACGTATTATAGACCCTTTAAACGCTGTGTAAAATTATCCATCATTTTAACTTATGAATTAATTTATAGAGAATGATGTTAGAATGGTTGGTGTGGCGCAGTCAGGGGCGGATCTATAAAAAATATTTCTGTGGTGGCAATATACAGCAGACGTATATATACCACATATATATACAGTGAGTCCAAGAAGTATTTGATCCCTTGCTGATTTTCTTTGTTTGCCCACTAATAAAGACACTATCCTTCTGCACTTTTAATGGTAGATATATTCTAACATGGAGAGACAGAATATCAAGACAAAAATCCAGAATATAATTTTAAAGAATATATTTTAATTAATTTGTATTTCAATGAGGAAAATAAGTATTTGATCCCTCTTGCCAAACACACTCAATACTTAGTGGCAAAGCCTTTGTTTGCAAGCACAGCGGTGAGACGTTTGTTGTAGTTAACCACAAGTTTAGCACACACACCAGGGGGAATTTTGGCCCACTCTTCTTTGCAGATCCTCTCTAAATCATGAAGGTTGGTGGGCTGTCGCTTGGCAACTCTGACCTTCAGCTCCCTCCATAGATTTTCGATCGGATTGAGGTCTGGCGACTGGCTGGGCCACTCCATGACCTTAATGTGATTTTTCTTGAGCCAATCCTTTGTTGCCTTTGCTGTATGTTTAGGGTCGTTATCATGTTGGAAGACCCAACCACGGCCCATTTTCAGATCCCTGGCAGAGGGGAGGAGGTTGTCCCTCAGGATTGTGCGGTACATGGCTCCATCCATCTTCCCAGTGATGCGGTGAAGTAGCCCTGTACCCTTGGCAGAGAAACACCCCCAAAACATTATGCTTCCACCTCCATGCTTGACGGTGGGCACAGTGTTCTTGGGGTCATAGGCAGCATTTTTCTTCCTCCACACATGGCGGGTGGAGTTGAGGCTAAAAAGTTCAATTTTTGTCTCGTCTGACCACAAAACTTCTCCCAATAACTTGGTTCATCTTTCAAATGATCATTGGCATACTTGAGGCGCGCCTCCACATGTGCTCTCTTCAGCAGGGGTACCTTTCGGGCACTGCAGGATGTGAATCCATTGTTGCGCAAAGTGTTGCCAATTGTTTCCTTGCAAACTGTGGTCCCAGCTGCCTTCAGGTCATTTGCTAACTCCTGCCGAGTGGTTGCAGGACGATTTCTGACCGTTCTCAGCATCATTGCCACCCCACGAGGCGAAATCTTCTTTGGAGCACCGGGCCGAGGTCTGTTGATTGTCATGTTATACTCTTTAAACTTTCTGATAATTGCACCAATAGTTGTTACTTTCACATCCAACACCTTACTAATCTTTTTGTAGCCCATTCCAGCTTTGTGAAGGTCAACAATTCTGACTCTGAGGTCCTGTGACAGCTCTTTGGTTTTACCCATGTTGGAGACTTGAAATCTGTGTGATCTGTCTGATTCTGTGGACAGGTGTTTTTCACACAAGTGATTAGTGAGAACAGGTGGCTTCAGGTCAGGTAACAAGTTGATTGGGAGTGTCTAACTGGTCTGTAAAAGCCAGAACTGCTAATGAATACTAAGGGATCAAATACTTATTTCACTCCATGAAATACAAATCAATTAATATATATTCCTTAGATTTATTTTCTGGATTTTCTTTTTAATATTCTGTCTCTCCATGTAAGAATATATCTACCATTAAAAGTATAGAATGATCATGTCTTTATTAGTGGGCCAACGAAGAAAATCAGCAAGGGATCAAATACTTCTTGGACTCACTGTATATATATATTAGGGGTGGGAATCGATTACTATCTCACGATTCGATTCGATTCCGATTTTGGGGGCCACGATTCGATTCAAAATCGATTTTTGATTCAAAACGATTTGAATTATAAATATTTCTGCTTCTGGCTTATGAATCGTATTGAAAAAAAACCCTCCATAATATACACTGGTCCTGGAGCAAGTAATGTGTTACAAAAACAATAAAATGTGCAGGAATGTGGGTCCTCAGTGACAGAGGAATCACTGGGATATCACAATGACGTTAATGAACAATAAATAAATAATAAATAACACTGCTTTATTACCAGGCTACTAGCGGTGGTGTGTAGGTGACGCTGCTGGGCTGATGTGATGATAGCAGTGGAGCGCTAAAGTTCAGGAGCAGCTGCTGATTAACTAGTTAATTTTAGGTCGTTGTATTTCTTCAGAAAGGGGGCAGGAGGTGGAGAAATTAATTCATATTGTCCATTCCTTAATTCCTCTGTGATGAGGAGCTGAAATGAGCTCTGATTAGCTTATTGTATTTTTCCGTTCCGCCTTAAATGCTGCAGCCCGCTGCCACCTGTAGCGTTATTTAAGGTGGAACTGGAAAGTTAGCTTGTTAGCTAGCTAACAGTTACTGAAACTAACTACTAGCGATCTTTTTTTATGCTTGTTATGAAGCATTCTGCCATAAAACATTAAAACTACACGTTAATCTAAGGTAATATAGTGCTTGTTCTGCCATCTTACCGGTGATTCTCAAACACCTACTACGCTCTGTGTGGGTCTGGAAGACCTCGGTTTGAAGGGACAAGCGGGTTGCCAGGTCCAACAAAAATACCCAGCCCAAAATCAGTCCAAAACCCGCCCCTCAGAATCGATTTTGGGACATTTTAAATCGATTCTGAATCGTAGTAAATGAGAATCAAGATTCTTATGTGAATCGATTTTTTGGCACACCTCTAATATATATATGGCCACGGGCTAACATTTACAAACTCACACAGACAAACGTAGTAAGGAAAACTATAAAAATAGTAACGCACAGTTACTTAAATAGGTAACATTAATCTGATTACTGAATTGGACACATTGTGTTAGATTTCTCATTATTGGAAAAATGGACAGATTAGAGTATTAGAGCAATGCGTTAAGTAGCAGACATCACTGGACCTATAGCAAAAAATACATGTTATAGTGAGCAAAATAACATTTTTATAAGCCCAAATTAGCAACGCAATTATACTAGTACTGTGCTTTTATTATAATTAATTTTGTTAAAGTTTACTGCAGTCTAATCCTGCAGTGTGAGGATTAGTGCAGTGATGGGAACCACCACTAGAGATCACTATTGATCAACTAATAACAACACTTTAGGAATCTGTTTAGATTAACATCCAGCACTCGATTAACTTTAAAATAAAACAATATATACATATATATTTTTCCCCCATTAGAAGGGAAACATGGTGATGCCCCTGTTCCTTACTATTGTCACTTAAAATGCGCCTTATAATGCATTGCAGCTTATGAATGAAAACAGACAAGACCAGAAAATAGACGTTCATTAATGGTGCCCCAATAGTCCGTAAAATACAGCTCTTACTTTTGTTGCCAGTGTTTTGAACATTCCTTTAAAATTCCTTTATTCAAACTTTAGTAACCATGATGATCTTCTCTCAAATATTTTGTCCCAGAATTAACTCCACGCTTATCTAAAGTTTAAATAGGGAAGATTTTCTGATGAGAAGAACAAGAAAGAATCCGTTCATCCACGTCCTCTCTCAGAGAGAGAGAGAGAGATTAGTAAACTTCATCATTATTCCTGCTTATCTTCACTTCCTGTCGGCTGAGTTACCAAAACGCTGCTTTTCCACCTGTACAGTTTAATATATCTCGAGAAACCTGGCTGTTTATCAAAGGCTCTTATTCTGTATTATATAAATATGCATATAAACATCTGCAGGTACGTGATTTAAGCTCATTTCTGTACAGGGATGACGTATAAATATATATATATAAATAATGTTTAGGTACTTTTTACTATTTTAGTTGTTTCTTATTGTTACTGCCATCAGTTAAAACCTTAAACATTGATCTACTGATTTTTTATTATTTGATTATTTTTATTAAGGCCGTTGCACTCCGGATACGTTGTGTCTGAAAGAATTAGCTCAGTATGAATTCCCCGATCACTTACGATACAACTTCTCCAACACTAGAAGCTTCAGGACCAGCACACATGTGAAGTCAGACTCCGCCTCTTTTTGAACCTCTTTTACCGAGTAGCATCACAGCGCTAACGCTCGGAGGAAAGCACAGCAACTCTGTTCTGATACATCAGCTCACAGACGCAGCCTATTGCTGATCCACATCACCCTAGGAGTGATAAGTGGAAAGAAACAGCGCCATCTACTGTACTGTACCCACCCAGAGAGAGCAAGACCAACTGTGCTCTCTCAGGACTCCGGCAGCTGATGGCAAGCTGCATGACCGGGATTCGAACCAGCTAACTCCTGATCATGGTGGCAGCGCTTTAGACCAGACATTTTACATTACGATACGATACATTATGATATGATACAATACGATATGATACATTTTTGGTACGACGTGTCCGGAGTGGGACGGCCTCAGGATAGATCGTAGGAGAGTTGCAGGTAAAAGATGGCGAGGCGTTTAAAAACAAGACGCTTTATTTTCAGTTCAGGAGGAGTTAGGAGTTTAATGCACTAAGGTGTGGTTGAGTGGTACAGCGCCCCCCTGTGGCCGGTGGTATGAAGCCTCTCGCTCTCGTGCACAACCTGTAAACAGGACACTTCAATCCACTCTGGTCTCGTGATTTTTTTTATCTCTATTGTTGATTTATTTTTTGGATCATGATGTGATTTGATTGTACAGTTCGGTTGTGTTTGTTTTGCTTGTCTGTGTTGCGAATATATTTTTCGTATATATTTTTAGCGTTTCTTGTATTTATTCCATTTCACTCTGCCTGCGACGAGCTGCTTTCAGAGGCATTCACTGTGTTTGATAAAAAAAAAAAAGAAAATAGAGAAAAAGTAATTAAATTTGTTTTATTTCCTTTTTTGTGGCTAGGTATTATTATTATTATTATTATTATTATTATTATTAAAAGATGTATTGTCACCTGTTAGTATAATTTGTTTGATATTTTGTACTAAATTCACTTAAACTTAACTCTCACTTTTTTGCTGCAGTCCTAAAATATTTGCATTTATCCCCCTAGAGAGAGAGAGAGAGAAAGAGAGAGAGAGAGAGAGACGGAGACGGAGAGAGAGACAGAGAGAGAGAGAGACGGAGACAGAGAGAGAGAGACGGAGAGAGAGAATAAACAGTGACATAAAATTGTATAAAAAGTTCCAGCTTTCTGCTCTCGTTTTAAGGCCCTTTCACACACAGACCAGTAATTTTAGATATAAAAACACCATTTCTGATGTATTTTTACAGTCTGGCTGGAAACTCCACAGCTCTCATAAACGTCCATTCTTTCTGTTTCTCTGCTTTTTGTCCACTTTTACAGAAAACAGAAAATTAGTGTTGTACCGAATATCCATCACCCTAAATCATTCTACCAACAAATGTATCTATGGCTACATAATTTATATAGTAGTGAAAAATGTAATGTACACATCTGAAAAACCGTGTTCATCTTATATTAACCCTTTCTATAAATATAAAACTTTATCCAGTTTCGATTTCAGCCAAAAGATTTTAATCTCAGTGTTTCCCTAAAGAAAATGGAGCAGATAAAAGAGTAAAATTACAGATGCAACTTAAATTATCTGGCTTTATTTTGGTTTTCCAATGAATCATTTATACTTTATAATATATTCCTAGAAATGCAAACCGATTTACTGCACACTCAGGCTGTTTTATTTACGCTATGCTGTAAAAATTAATGGAAAACCTGTGAAAACAGTGTTTAGTATCTAATATTTGGCGACTAATCGTTTTTGTTTTTGTTGTGGCAAAATGTTTGTTTCAGAAAAAAAAAATCCTCTGGCTTTATAAAGGTGGAAAAATAAGGATGCAACCAAAATTGTCTTTTTTTTTACTAATAATTTATACTGATAGTAAAATTATTTTTTTTAAAGCAAACCATTTTACTGCACATTTAGGTGGTTTGTTTTATGCAGTTATGTCAAACAAAAAAAGTGGCAAATTTAATGAACATTTGTGGGATCTGGGAGTAAATTATGTAATTTTTTTAATTTCAGATAAAAACTACTTGAACTAAATTAGAGATGCAAATAAAATGTGCTTAAAAATGGCAAAACAAAAGTATTGCACATTTAGGCTCATAGATTCATATTATTCAAATTAACTTTTTTATTATTATTATTATAATTATTTATTTATTTTTATTTTATTTTATTTTATTTTTCCCTGTAAATCGGACTGGGTGTGAAAAGGCCTTATAAATTTGTAACTGAGCTTCAGGAGCTGCTGATTAAATACGGGATGAAGCTTCATATCTCATCTCATAAACAATAAACTCATCTAAACTCATCTCTTACAGATCTGAGATCAGTGAATCGATGATAAAGGGCTGGAAGTTCAGTATAAATCAGACCGCAGGCCTGTTTTAAAGCTTCTGCAGGTAAACATGATGCTAAAATCTGATAACATTTTGAGAAGTTGTGTTTTTCCTGCGTATAAAACTGCTGTCCAGGACCGTCTGACTCCATATCTCTGGTGCACAATATTAAACTTACTTGAATGAAGCGTAAACTGATGGATTTTTAGCTGCTGATGAAGTGAAATGTTAATTGTGTGTGTGATCAGGTGCTGGACACTGCTGTTAATTTCTTCTTCTGTCTGTGAAAGTAAAACATCCTCACAAAATTTGCTCAGAAACGTGTTATTCCTGTTATTTTACTGATTTTTATTCCAGGAATGTACAGCTGTGTGTGAAACCAGGTGAGCCATAACATTAAAACCTGATTAATATCTGTCTGATGTTGCCTAGGTGAAACTTTGGGTTGCCAAATAGCCGCTGTGCTCAAAAGCTTTCTCTTCTGAGGGATTAGATCAGATCAGATTAGAAATGTTCTTACCCAGTTAAATCTCTGATTTTTCGTTTATCTGTTCGCAGGATAATTCTAGCCAGAAGCCGCCGGACACCATTATTACCATCACTCACCCACTGCATCCCCTGTGGGAGATGTATTCCTCATACAGACATGACATATGTTATCTCACTTACAAGAAAACACCTCACAACTTATACAACTTATAACTCAGTTCTTAAAGGTGATGTGTTGAGTTAGGAAAACTGAACAAGTGTAAGATTCTGTCTGAGAGACTTTAAAGGAGAAATCTGGTAAAACATGAAAACAAGTAGCAACTTTTGTAGAGTAGCCGATTGCTAGCGTTGTTAGCCTGCTAGTTTGGAGCATCGGCTAAAGGCGTTATCCTCCAGAGTGCTGGGGGTGAGCGGAGGCTATACTTCCTGTGTAAAATGGACTTGAGATGTAGTGTAATATTGTAAACATGTCTCTTGGTCACATAAATTCTGAGTAGATTTCTGTGTTGTAATTGTTGTAATGTCATTCTCTCAACATCAGGGGGACCCCTGAGCCCGAGCTCTGGTAATCACCTGTTAATAGAAGAAGTGAGCATTGTTACAGGTGTTAGTTTGTTTGTTGTTGACGAGCTGTTTGAGTATTTTAAGTTCTTGTCTTTGGAAACCTGAGTGTTTCAGGATTTATTTGTTTGCGCTGCTGTAGTTCTGGGGTTTAAATGGAGTCTTGAATCACCGGTGAACTTTGACTCTTCACCCGGAGATCAGTACTTTTTGGATTATTTGATTTTATATTTTATTTTTTTGTGCTGTTTTTTTTTTGTTTTGTTTAAACAGAGGCTCGTCTGGTTTAGAGACTAAACTAAAGATTACAACTCTGCCTGAGAATTGGTTGTATGTTGAGGTGTAAATATATATTTTGTGCACGTTGTGATTTGTGAGGTTTCATTTGTGCAACACAGAGTCTCCTGAGAAAATGTGATTTCTTTTTTTTTTTTTTTTTTTTTTTTTGGAAAGAAGTTTGTTACAATATAGCAGGGGTGTCCAAACTTTTTTTTGTTGGGGGCCAGAAGGAGAAATATATTTGAAGTCACGGACCACAAACTCTGTAATAAAACAAATAATGAAATATACCACTTTTTCATTTACACACCATTTTACTTGACTTACTATCTTTATCTTTGACAGTGTTGTTTAAACTAAGATTTTTCAAATTGATGTTTAATTTCATGATGTCTCTTAATATTAAACTCCTTAATTACGGCAACTTTTAGACTCTTTAGCCCGTTTTTCTGCGCTAGAAATGCGCACTGTCTCCGCTTTTGGACTCTTTGTCCCGTTTCTGACACCTAGCGTTCAAACTTTGAATCTCACATTATAAAAACCTGCTTAACAGCGGGCCAACTTTCATTCTATTTCTAAAATACCTCGCGGGCCGCTCCAAAAAAGGAAACGGGCCACAAATGGCCCGCGGATCGTAGTTTGGACACCCCTGCAATATAATAATTAGAGTTCATACTTTTATCGGACAGCCCATGTCCGTTCTTCCCCAGCGTTCCAAAATACAATGCTTTTAGCCGATGCTCCAAACTAACAGGATCAGCGATTCGCTACTCGACAAAAGTTGGTACTCGAGGTTTTCATGTCTCCTTTAAAGTCTCTCAGACAGAATCTAAAACCTGTCCAGTTTTTCCTAATTCAACACATCGCCTTTAAGAACTGACTTATTATTTGTTGTTTATATATAAGTTGTATAAGTTGTGAGGTGTTCTCTTGTGAGTGAGATAACAGCTGTCGTGTGTACGAGGAATACATCATAAAAGGCTAATATAATATATTATCACCCGCAGTGGATGCAGTACGTGACTTATGGGTAATGATGGTGACCGATGGCTTCTGTCTTGAATTGTCCTGCGAAAAGAAGAGTGACTCTTGTAGAAATCCGGATTCTACATTAAATGCAGGAGACCCCGGCCACATATCCCTCCGCCGGCCAGTCAGAGCAGCGTTCTGTAGCTTCAGTGGGACACAGCAAAAGTCATGCAACACAATACTGTTTCCGTTTGGCAAATCGGTGCAGATCTGTGTACAATGTTCTGAAGCTCTTCCAGTGAACATCAGGACCACTGCCTACAGAAAGAAGTTCAAGGCACTTTCTGAAGTTTTATTAGCCTTCAGTCGGCGTGGCATGAAAAGCTACGAAATAATGAACACGAGGAGTTTCTCAGTGCCAATAATGCGGAGAATAGTGAACAGTGAGACTTGTGTTCTTGAAAGAACGACTCAAAAGACCCCATCTGGGAATGTTAACTATATTTGGTAACAGTATTCTCGAGTGTTGGAACGCAACACAAGTTCAGATATTGAGAAAGAGCCCAGAATTAACTTATTTATCTCGAGCTCACTTCACACAATGAGCATCTCTTGTAGGCACGGATCCTCCAGGCATGAAAAGCTCCTTTGAGAAGACGAGGGTTTCTCACTTCATAACAGATCGCTGGACCCTTTCGGGAAGTTTGTTGAAGTGTTGAACTGAAGTGTACAGTGTTGAGATCTCCGGCCGGAGCGAGGACTCTTCACGTCCCTCGCTGTGAAAGAGACGAGGCAACAAGGACTGTATTGTCCGTGAGGACCAACACATGACTGCTAAAGGAGCGGCGGCCATGATCCAGAGACACTAAAACCCCAACTATTCTGTGAAGGTCGTGACCTAAACTACTGAACTGCAGCAAACAGCCTTCAGAGCAGAACTTCTGAAAAAATTAGAGATGTGAACTTTGTCCAAATACTTCTAGTCCTTGTTGAAGGAGAAGTTTAGTCTGTAGTTGGAGCTAAAGTTGGTGCGCTTGCTGTGTTCTCTGAAATTGTGGAGCGATGTCCAATACTTTTGATGATTTGGAAGTGGGAGATGTGCGTATATGTGTAATGGATAACCCATCACTTGATTGAATGATTTCCTTATATCAAAAGAGGAATTGCAGTCTCGAAGCACATATTCGAGAGCTTGAGACGACTAATATGGAGATGTACGATCCTTACTGTGAAAAATCTTGTAGAAAGCCACATTCTCTGGACACTAGAGACAATTACTTCACCAAAAGGATGAAAAGGATGATTAACTCTTGTTAATAGGGGGGGTCACATGGTGAGATCAATAGTCTTGTCTGTGCAGAACATCCTGCTGTAGATACATGTGTTGCTGCTTTCTCTCCTGCAGAACTTCCAGCTGATAGCAGCAGCATTTTTCAGCAGGATAATGTTCACCCAGCAAGGGTTTCCCAGGAACACAGTCTCCACCAGATTGCAGCACTTCCTCGTCCTGCAGATCGCCACATTTATCACCAATCCAGCATTTATGGAGCAGCTGGGACTCAGCTTCAGCTTCAACCTACGAGTGTAGAGCTACAGGATCTACAGGCCCAGCTGTAGCAACATCTGTGGGTAAATGTGCTGCAGGATCCAAACAGAACCTGTAGAACCTCCAAACCCAACCCTCTCAATCTCATCTTATATCCAGCATAGAGGAACCAACAGGTACTAGATCCTCCTTTTGATTTTGATTTGTATTCAATTGTTTTATTCTTTTCAGTTTTCAGTCATGTTTTTGCTGTGTTACATTACTTGATGAGTAAAAGTAATAATTATTTTTTTTATAGTCCTCTGTTCTTCAAGAAAGAACAATATGAAAGTACTTCCCTCTACAGCAGCAGGGTTATATCTAACCAACTCCAGCACTCGGGCAGGATGTTCCTGGAGCCTTCCTCTGTGTCTGGTGAGAAAACCTAATGGCCAATCTCCTAACTGTGGTGAAACATGGTGGTGGTAGCATCTTCCTATAGGATTAGTTCTCAGCAGCCAAAACAACACTTAGTCTCAGTTTTCAGTCTCAGAAGATCTTAAAGCAACTCGACCGAAGCCTGGATTTAAACCTGTTTGGGGTGCGAAGTCTGAAGACAGGAGGATGTTGGTACGTCTCATTAATGTGAATTGTTTTGTTAAAGCAGCATTGTGTCACATTTTTAAACCTTTAAAGATCAGCTTTGTTTCAACTCCAGACTCAACATACTGCTAAACTAAACCCAAGTTATCATCTTTTACTGTCAGATTACTGCTCTGTATCTCAGCTTGTCCAGAAATGTGTGTAGAGCGTGCATCCTTTAGTAGTGGTGACTCAAAGTGCAAATGCCTTTTCTCAGCTTTAGGCGGAGCGCAGACACAAGAAATTCAAATTCTGGTGTAAAATGGACTTTGGGTGTATTCATTAAAATGTGATAAAGTTCTTATCTTTGTTGAATAGCTCTTCTCCGCTCTCCTGCAGCTTTCTGCTCTTTACCCAAACAGGCTTTAGAATGAGGGAGACGGAGCATATTTTACTATGCAGATAAATCACTTTTTACACCGTTATTCAGCTCAAAGTAGCTCCACATTTCATTGCTAGAATCCAGAAAGCCCTGATATTTAAAACTAGACATTAATAACTTAAAAACTGCACAAGAACCCTATTAAATAACACTTACTTTACTTTAAGACAGTGGTGCCCAGAGATTAGGTTATGCTACAGGATGTAAACAGTGGTTTTTAATAATCTTCTTGTTCAGTTTTAAAGCTCTAAATGTCTGGTTTTAATTATCAGGACTCTCCGGATTCTACCAATGAAGTGTGGAGCTACTCTGAGCTGAATAATGGTATAAAAAGTGATTTATCTGCAGGGTTAAATATACCTCATATCATCCAGTGTAAAGAGTGTTTGGACAAACAGATAAAAAAAAATAATCCACATATTGGTTTAAATTTTTATTCAAAGTTAAAACCATGGCTTCAGTCTTGACCTTTGGCTTTCAAAAAATGAATGCAGGCATGATCATTTGCATACATGGGTGGCAAACAAGTGTTGGTCCATTAGAGCGACATGGTAAAATAGCACTCATAGTGAGAACAATAGTGAGTTAAACTGGATCTGGTTAAGAAAATCAGTGTCATTAGTTGCGTCGTTTGAGGTTAACAGATCAATATAAAGCAACATCGATATATAAACGTGTATTTCAAAATGTTCTCATATCAAAGTCGTCCACCAGCACAGGTCTCGTCTTTACAAAACGCATAATAATACAGAATCCATTCAGTTTACAAACGGAAACGATGGAGAAAAGTGTAAACACTCAGTTTGGCAGGTTTTACATCTTCTTTCGAAGTGGTTAATAAATAGATTAAAATGTATATTTTTCGGTAGCTCTATATACAATAATAACCCAAATCTGCAATTACAGAAACATATAGTGAAGAAGAGAAGAGTTTTTTAGCGTGGCTTAAACAAGATGGAGATTTCAAGCGATGGTGGAAATCTGGATGGCTTTACCTCTACTGGAAGGTGTGATCATGCACGTAGTTCTGCTACTCAAATCCACATCCTCCAATCAGGAGCTTTAGAATATCACCACTTCACCAGTACTGCTCCCCTACAGCACAAACCCCCCCCCACACACTCCCCCCCCCCATCAAACACTCCCCCAACACACACTCCCCCCAGCACAAACACTCCCCCAACACACACTCCCCCCAGCACAAACACTCCCCCCAGCACAAACACTCCCCCAACACACACTCCCCCCAACACAAACTCCCCCCCATCACACACTCTCCCCCCACACACACCCACGCACACTCCCCCCACACACTCTCCCCCCACACACTCTCCCCCCACACACACACACTCTCCCCCCCCATCACACACACTCCCCCATCACACACTCCCCCCATCACACACACTCCCCCCCATCACACACACTCCCCCATCACACACACTCCCCCATCACACACACTCCCCCCATCACACACACTCCCCCCATCACACACACTCCCCCCATCACACACACTCCCCCCCATCACACACACTCCCCCATCACACACACTCCCCCATCACACACACTCCCCCATCACACACACTCCCCCATCACACACACTCCCCCATCACACACACTCCCCCCATCACACACACTCCCCCCATCACAAACTCCCCCCATCACAAACTCCCCCCATCACAAACTCCCCCCATCACACACACTCCCCCCATCACACACACTCCCCCCCACACACTCCCCCCCACACACTCCCCCCCCCACGCACACTCCCCCCCACACACTCTCCCCCCACACACACACTCTCCCCACCCATCACACACACTCCCCCATCACACACACTCCCCCATCACACACACTCCCCACCCATCACACACACTCCCCCATCACACACACTCCCCACCCATCACACACACTCCCCCATCACACACACTCCCCCATCACACACACTCCCCCATCACACACACTCCCCCCATCACACACTCCCCCCATCACACACTCCCCCATCACACACTCTCCCCACCCATCACACACACTCCCCCCCATCACACACACTCCCCCCATCACACACTCCCCCATCACACACACTCCCCACCCATCACACACACTCCCCCATCACACACACTCCCCCATCACACACACTCCCCCATCACACACACTCCCCCATCACACACTCTCCCCACCCATCACACACACTCCCCCCATCACACACTCTCCCCACCCATCACACACACTCCCCACCCATCACACACACTCCCCCATCACACACACTCCCCCCATCACACACACTCCCCCCATCACACACACTCCCCCCATCACACACACTCCCCCCATCACACACACTCCCCCATCACACACACTCCCCCCATCACACACTCCCCCATCACACACTCCCCCATCACACACTCCCCCATCACAAACTCCCCCATCACAAACTCCCCCCATCACACACACTCCCCCCATCACACACACTCCCCCCCACACACTCTCCCCCCACACACACACTCTCCCCACCCATCACACACACTCCCCCATCACACACACTCCCCCCCACACACTCTCCCCCCACACACACACTCTCCCCACCCATCACACACACTCCCCCATCACACACACTCCCCCCATCACACACTCCCCCATCACACACTCCCCCATCACACACTCCCCCATCACAAACTCCCCCATCACAAACTCCCCCCATCACACACACTCCCCCCATCACACACA
Source organism: Astyanax mexicanus (assembly GCF_023375975.1). Taxonomy (NCBI): domain Eukaryota; kingdom Metazoa; phylum Chordata; class Actinopteri; order Characiformes; family Acestrorhamphidae; genus Astyanax; species Astyanax mexicanus. Next base: position 27,263,813 of record NC_064432.1, read on the forward strand.
CTCCCCCCCACACACTCTCCCCCCACACACACACTCTCCCCACCCATCACACACACTCCCCCATCACACACTCCCCCATCACAAACTCCCCCCATCACACACACTCCCCCCCACACACTCCCCCCATCACACACTCCCCCATCACACACTCCCCCATCACAAACTCCCCCCATCACACACACTCCCCCCCACACACTCCCCCCATCACACACTCCCCCATCACACACTCCCCCATCACAAACTCCCCCCATCACACAAACTCCCCCCATCACACACACTCCCCCCATCACACACACTCCCCCCCCCACGCACACTCCCCCCCACACACTCTCCCCCCACACACACACTCTCCCCACCCATCACACACACTCCCCCCATCACACACACTCCCCCCCCCACGCACACTCCCCCATCACAAACTCCCCCCATCACACAAACTCCCCCCATCACACACACTCCCCCCATCACACACACTCCCCCCCCCACGCACACTCCCCCCCACACACTCTCCCCCCACACACACACTCTCCCCACCCATCACACACACTCCCCCATCACACACACTCCCCCATCACACACACTCCCCACCCATCACACACACTCCCCCATCACACACACTCCCCCATCACACACACTCCCCCCATCACACACTCCCCCATCACACACACTCCCCACCCATCACACACACTCCCCCATCACACACACTCCCCCATCACACACACTCCCCCATCACACACACTCCCCCCATCACACACTCCCCCATCACACACTCTCCCCACCCATCACACACTCCCCCCATCACACACTCCCCCCATCACACACTCCCCCCCATCACACACCCTCCCCCATCACACACCCTCCCCCATCACACACACTCCCCCATCACACACACTCCCCCCATCACACACACTCCCCCCATCACACACACTCCCCCCATCACACACACTCCCCCCATCACACACTCCCCCCCATCACACACACTCCCCCCATCACACACACTCCCCCCCCATCACACACTCTCCCCCCACACACTCTCCCCCCACACACACACACACACTCCCCCCATCACACACACTCCCCCCCATCACACACACTCCGCCCATCACACACTCCCCCCATCACACACTCCCCCCCCCATCACACACACTCCCCCCCATCACACTCTCCCCCCACACACACACACACTCCCCCCCATCACACACACTCCCCCCCATCACACACACTCCCCCCCATCACACACACTCCCCCCAACACCCCCCATCACACACTCCCCCCAACACCCCCCATCAAACACTCCCCAGTTTATTTATTCCCCGCTCTAAACACGGTTCAGTCACTCAGGTCGAGGATGAGGTGTTCGTAAATGCGAGTTTGGCCCTTGAAGCTGGAGGCGAGGAGGAAGTGGCGGTTGTCGATGGCGACGGGCGAGAATGCTCGCGGCGCCTGGATGTTCAGCTCCTGGAAGTGGATGAACTGGCCTTTCTTGGGGTCCCAGCGGTACACCTGGGTGAAGGAGTAGTCGCTGCCCAGGACGGCGTACTGCCAGTTGGAGACGGAGAACGGCTGGAACACCATGGAGCCTCTGGAGGGGACGGTCTGCACCTCGTTAAACATGTTCCCGTCCCACTTCATCAGCTTGGAGTCTCCGATGAATCGAGTGAGACAGACGAACAGATCGCTCTTCACTCTGAAGTGCTTCACGGCGTAAACGTCCTCCATCTCCGGGATGTCCGTCCGCCGCTCGAACTGCTTGCTGCTCTTGTTCCACTGGTAGATGACGGGTCGCTGGGAGCTGCTGGACAGGATCAGGTGAGGTTTACCTGAGATCTCCAGGTGCTCCACGTCCGTGTCTCGGTACCACGGGTGCAGGGACTGGTGCGAGTAGAAGCCGTTTCCGTTCCACTTGTAGACGGTGGTGGACCCGGCCTTGGAGCTGTCGGCCATGATGAAGAAGGACTCGCCGTCCACGCGGAAGATCTCCACGTCGTTGGGCTTCCGGATCTTCAGGATGTCGATGTCCTGGATTTTGATGAACTTGTTGGCGGAGACGTCCCTCTTGTAGATGTGGGAGCCGCCGAACAGCTGAGCCACGATGATGAAGAGCTGATCATCGATCACCAGCGGTTTACAGATGACTGTGGAGGTGCCTGGTGAAGAAACATGAACTGAGACATGTGAGATATAAACGCTGATTTACTCGAGTTACATTTCTAAAATATACAAATACAAAAAACTCTGCCTGAGGAACAGATAGAGACGCCTACTAATGTCTCACCAACTGAGTCAGTGTCCTGACAAGTCCTGCACCAATCTCTGTTACTCATTTCTACTCTTGCATTAACTTTGGGTTTTGTGTCCCTGAGAAACGAAGATTTTAAAGAATAATCAGCGACCAGACGAGGCTGTTTTTGATGAAGTGATGCATCACAGTCATGCAATGAGAAAAGATTCATACAATTCTGCAAATTTTGTTTCGAGTTTACGGTTATCAAAGTTTAATCTTTTTCTTTGTTTTTAACTTGTAATGTTTAACTTATAAAATTACAAATTAACTTACTTTCATTTGATTTTGATGACTTATCTACTTTTACTCTTTTTAAAATTCTTTTTATTAATATTAATACATTTATTTATTTAATATTATTAAATGAATCATTGTTTTGTAACTGGCGGCTCCATGTTTAGAGTTGGGAAACTGTTTAAAGACTTTAAAGATGCAAAAACACTTTGTTGAATGAATGTTTTAAGTTTAAAATCAATAAAGATTAAAATGTTAAAAGGATAAACTGATGTAATCCTCATCCGAGTGACTTTAGTCTCTGAATATCTGTGATGAACTCAGGATAAGACCCAGATAACACCATGCATTAATGCCTTTAGAAAGTTTGTAATTAATAAAGTTAGCTAACATTGCCGGGAAGAGAACTAACATTAGCGGTGAGCTAGCTAACGTAACATTAGCGGTGAGCTAGCTAACGTAACATTAGCCGTGAGCTAGCTAACGTAACATTAGCCGTGAGCTAGCTAACGTAACATTAGCCGTGAGCTAGCTAACGTAACATTAGCGGTGAGCTAGCTAACGTAACATTAGCGATGAGCTAGCTAACATATTAACATTAGCATTGTACGCTTGTTCTACACCTGTACTGGATACATATTAATGATCGGATTACCCAGAATGCATGTTACGCTCTGTTCACACAGCAGGTAAAAGTGGCCCAAATCTGATAATGTTAATTTTTAGGTAATTTTATCTCAGTATCTCATCAGTCTCCAGTGAGTAACACAGGATCCTTTAATTTCCATAATGTGAAAAACACGGATTGGTTCACAGAATTAGGGATAAATGTGAAAAAAATATATAAAAATCCATTAATTCATTTCAGAAAACAGTTAGCATCGCTAGTTAGCCATTATGCCTTATCCATCATTTTGCACTTCATAATAAAAGCCCCAAGACTGATGAGATAAATGATGAGATTCATACTAAAATCAGTGACTGTACTGACTAAAATAATAACATAAATTTTGTTTTTTTATTGACAATTTTATTTTATACCTAAAAAAAATGGGTAAAATCTTAGTTCTGTAAATCCTCCTGTTCTGTTCCGGGTCAATTTGTCCCGTTTTAATGTTTGAAGATTTAGGAAAAGTATTTTTTTCAGTATGAAACTTCTTCTGCTTGTGTTAATTACTGTAATCAACATATAATATGAAAACGGTTCATCTTACTTTGGGAAAAACTAAAACAATCAAAATTACAATGTTTTGTAAAACTACTTTTTATATGTTGGTCTTTTAAAAGTAAAAACAGTGAAACATTAAAAAAGTTTGAATGTGTATTTTATTAAGTAAAACGAGTGAATTATCCTTATTAAATTATTACCTATTAGAGGTAAGGAATATTATTACACTAAATATTAATAGAATAATTAGTAATGAAGTTAATAATGAAATATTTACACTGTTTTTTTTTTTTCTTTTTTTTTTTTCTTTTGAATAATTAAATATGCACCGGGATAAACTAACCCCGGAACGCCGTTACTGTTCCTAATTAACAGAACAGGAGGGTTAATATTTACATCTCATTTTAAGCAGGGATGATACGTTTTGTTATTATTTCAGAGCAACATATTTTAGCTATTAATGCAAAAGTATTAGAATGTTGTTACTTCTTAAGACATTTGGGTTGTCTAGAATCGCCTGAAGAAAAAACTGTTTTAAATACTTATGCTAATGAATGTGATTAATTTAGATTAATCACAGCACATGCAATTAATTAGAAACATAAACATCTGAAATGTAACAAAAACTTGATTTTTTTGAAAAATAAAACTGGTTTTATAGGGTCCTATTAATGAGCATGCTGAAAAACAGCATTGTTTACGTTAAGTTTACTTTAAAATTATTATTATTATTTTTTTTTATTACAGAAGCCTTATAATATTATTGGAACAGAAATATCAGTTTAAATATTTCAGAGCTCTGTTTCCTCGTTTTTTTCGACACTGAAACTCTTTTACTCAATTCTGATGATCATTTCCTTTTTCTTTCTGTTTTTATTTTCCTTCTCTTTTTTTCTACTTTTATTAATATGTATCGATGCCGCACATTAAAGTGGCTCAAATCAGATTGAAAATGTTCAATTTAATGCATTTGTTTTGCTGTTCACACAAAACAGCACATAACTGGGTTTGGGTCACGTTTATCTGCTGTGTGAACGCAGCCAAAAAATTCAGTTAAATAAACGGAGGAGAGTCGGACCTGAAGATCACAGTTTACTGACGTTTCTGACGGAGCGCGAGACGAGGATCTGCCCTGAAGAATCAGATAATCTGTCCCAGACCCCCCCGATCTCACAGTGGAACTTAGGTAAGCTGATGAAATGGGCACTAATCTCATTAAATCTGAACTAAAATTAAATAAAATTAAATTTATAATCTTTACCTGACTGGACTGAAGCCTTTTATTTCTCAAAGAGACGCGTGATTTAAGTACTACTAACTCAACGACTTATCTTAGGCTACAATACACTGGCATGCCAAAAATCATGAGATATATGTATATGCCGTCTATGTAAAGTGTAGAAATATATCAAAAAGATTGATTTGTATTTTATATGTATTTAGATCTAATTCATTCCCTGAAAGTAGATTAACTCATGAAACTTACTTGTTATGTTGTCATAATTGCGGAATTCCATCTGCACGTGATCCCATTCCATAAAGCTGCATCTTCCAATGAAAGGCTGAGCGAACACCACGTACTGATCCCCCCCGAACGAGAACGTTTCCACCGAAATCGACTGAAAATCCAGAGATTTCAGCATCGAAAAATCTGTGAAAAAAACACAAGTTTTATATAGTTAAACCTGATAGAACAAATAAAAAAAATTAACACTAAGAACCTGACGATATGATGTGCATCACGATACAGAGGTAAAAATCATGATATAAACTGCGATACTGTAAAGCCCGGATCAGAGTACACGGATTTGACCCGATTTTGTCAGCGTCGTCACATTGCGTGCGTCGGATCTGAATTTCAGTGTCGTGATGATAAAGCTCAGTGTAGCGTTACACAAAGAGCAGTAATCTGACGTGAGCGACGGCGTCGGAGCGTCCGACGAAAAGACTCTTTTTTTTTTTTGTATTTTATCGTCTAGTTTGACACATGCTGCTCCGCCCCTGCTCCCTGACTCTGACCGATAGGATTCTGTGGAGCACAGATGTAAACACGGGAAAAGAAAGCAGGACTGAGCTCCTGCAGTTCACTGGACCAGAGAAACAGAAGAATAATCTAATAATAATCTAATAATTATCTAATAATCTACTTCATCCATGAGATATTCTGTTCACAGGCACTGAAACCTGAGTAGCTACATCTTTACTATACCTTAAGTTCTCTCTGGAGAACAAAAAGCATGTAATGTTTAATTGGGTCACTCAGGAACCCAGAAGCCCACAGTCGCTTTTCTCTCTTTTTTAGTTTCTTCAGCACAAAAGCTCTTCCTCCTTCACGCAAAGCTCTTCTGTAGCCTGATTATCAGTTTTTATGTGTCACAATAAGGGAGGAGCCAAACAGCTCATAGAAGCAAATGATTCCTGACTCTAAACTCTTTAATCTGATTCACAGTAAAAGGATGAATGGATTGATTTGTTATTTAAAGTGTTTATAGTTTGTTGAGAAAGTCGAGACCCACATTTAAATATAAAAACACACAAAAGGTGAATTTTGAATAATGTTTTTTTTTTATTTAGATTAAATTTAGCACTACTCCCTAGTGGGCAGGTTTAAACACAACACTAAATAAACCACTTCTGACACCAATCTTTACCAACAAACTTAAATATTTACAACTCAATACTGTATTTTTAAAAATCGCAAAATTTGATACAGTATCATAATTTTCTTACATCCCTAAAACAAAAAGTAGCAAAAATAAACTGACCTGTAGTTATACAATCAAACGACTGTGGCGTGAGGTCGTTAATCCTCTTCCCCTGATAGGCTGCCGGGCCGTTGCAGTAGATCTGATCTACAGTCGCGTTGGTGTGATAAATCCAGTCCACCAACCACTTCAGTTTACAGTCGCAGTTAAACAGATTCCCTCGCAAATCTCTGAAAAATTACACAAGATATTAGACACTTTATTATTATTATTATTATTGTATTTTACATGAATGGATTAATCAGGTTATAAAATAATACGTACACTTTGGTTAAAGCCTCCATTCCCTTAAACAGATCCTTCGGTAGAGACTCCAGGTTGTTGTTGGCAAGACTCCTGAAAACAGATGTAAAAAAGAAGATTTTAGACCCTTAATCCCATTATTAGAACCAGTTTATCTCAGTAATAAAAGAGTTTATACTGTAAAATCTTCAGATCACATTAGAAACAAACATAAAGTTAAACATAAAGTACCAGTCTGTGTTCTGCGCTGTAGAATAAATTAATCTAAACTACAAAAAAACACTTCAGGGTGATCCACTTACTGATTCATATTCCACTAACTTTAATACAAAACACATCACTGATCCGGATTTCAGTTCCACAGTTTATCCTGAACCTCCAGCAGCTTCAGTCTGAGGCTGACTGAGTAACTTTATCTGATTATCTACAGAACAATATCGATTATCTGGAGATTTTTCACTTTAAAAATGCAGAACAGCAGAACGAGGGGTAAACAGATTAACACCATCAGTCTGTTAGCCAAGCTAGCATTAGCATTAGCACCCACAGCTGCTACAGACTGGAGTAAACTATAACCATAATCCACATATCCTATAAAACTACACTACCCAGCACAACATAACATCTGTTATTAAACACAGAGATTAATTTAGTTCAGAAATACAGTTAGCATCACCAGTTAGCCGTTAGCATCTCCATTCATATCTGCAGTCTGTTAGCCTAGCTAGCATTAGCATTAGCACCCACAGCTGCATTCTGGTGTTATAAAGGTATTAAACTACAGACTGGAGTAAACTATAATCATAATCCACATATCCTATAAAACCACAGGATTTACAAACACTAACCAGCACAAACACAAACATCTGTTATTAAAAAAAAAGAGATTAATTTAATTCAGAAATACAGTTAGCATCGCCAGTTAGCCGTTAGCATCTCCATTCACACCAGAAGTTTGCGCAGACAGCTGCATTCCGGCACTGTAAATGTAATAATTAACTAACTAAAGTGAACTAAAGCCATAATTCACATCTAATATCAAACTACAGATCCTCCCCACTCTAACCAGCACTAATAAATCTATCTGTTATTAAAAAAACTGATTAATTCAGCTTGGAAATACAGTTAGCGTCGCCAGTTAGCCGTTAGCCATTGTAGCTAATTTACTATCCGCTACATGTCAAAATAAAAGTGTCCTGCGCAAACAGTGCAAAATAAATAGTCTAGTTAATATTTACATATTTAATATTTAACTTTTCTTTTTAAATATTCAATAAAAATTAAAATATTTAATTTGAAAAAAAAAAAACTATTGTGTGTTTGTATATAAAGTGTGTTAAATAAATGACTTGGGAATAAATTTACATTAAATGCACTTGTGTATAAGCTACTCTTTAAAGGGCTGTGTCTCTGTTTCAGCCTCATTATGTTTCCTTAATTTGTCCTTTATTTGTATCGGTATCGGCAGTTTTATATCAGTTTTTATTAGGGAATCAGGTCGGAGCTAAGCGTTTAAGAGTTGGTATACAGCGAATAGCTCTATTTCAGTAATGTTCTAATCCAGGTTATGAGAAGAAACAACTACTCAACTAAATAAAGATTAAAAAAATACTTTAAGAAGAAATGAAGGTCAGTCAATCCGAAAAGAGGAATCCTCAAAAAAAGTTTCCTCAAGATCAGTCACCACAAAGACCATCAAAAATTGTATAATTATGATAAAAAAGGCACTCATCAGGACCGACCCAGGAAAGGATAGAAGAGCGAGAGTTTCCTCTGTTGTACAGGATGAGTTTATCAGAGTTTTCAGCCTCAGAAACCACAAGTTAACAAACAGCTCCCCAGATAAAAGCATCTAAATACTTCAGTTACTACATGATTCTTTATGTGTTCCTTCAGAATCTGATAGATCACTTTAATATTCATTAAACATGTAGGAGAAAACAAAAAAAATAGAATAAGATGTGTCCATATTTTAACTGGTACTGTACGTGTGATGCAGTAATTTGCATATTGTCAAACATGTTAAAGGTTCGCTGCTTAACTGCTGATTTTACTTTAATAAAGCTGAATTTTTAATCTGCTGGATCATTATTTTCATTATTTACAGCGGGATCTTAGAGACTCAAAGGGAAAATTCGGCTCAATAGTCTGAAAACAGATTTTACTGCCAGCAGTTCTGAACCGCAAGCTGATCCAACATGTGTTTCTAATTGTGGAATAAAAAAAACTGACCATATTTCTGTTCTTATAAATGTGAAATTGCTCTACTTGGAGGCCAAAAGCATTCAAACATTATAAACAGAGCTGTTTTTAAACAGAGAGGATTTAGAAGCAGTAAAAGAACCAAGAAAAGTTAATATTTAGACCATTATTATAATCTATGATAAATTCTGCTATATAATAATAATATACATGAAGTATTTAGATGCTCTTATCTGGGGAGCTGATAACTTGCAGTTTCTGAGGCTGAAAACTCTGAGGAACTTATCCTGTAGGGTGGTCCTGATGAATGCCAGTTTCATCATTATAATGTTTTTGGATTGACTGACCTTCATTTTTTATCTTTATTTAGTTGAGTAGTTGTTTCTTCTCATAACCTGGATTCGAACATTACTGAAATATTCACTATTCACTGTATACCTGTAACTCTACCTCTTCACTACTTTACTTTAACTGATGCTCTCAAACTTTACATTAAGAGACGAGAAATTCAAGTAATTAACTCTTGATGAGTTCAGCACAGCTGTTAACTGAAAGCCTGAATTCCAAGAGACTCTACCTCATAAAACTGACTGAGAAAATCCAGCAGAGATGTTCAAAACTGATCTTCTAAACAAGAGGAGATACTGTGAAGAATCTAAAATATAATAAAACATATTCTGGTTTATTTAACACTGCATCGTTCTGTTTGGATAAAAAGTAAAGTTTTTATAATTTATTTTAATCATACGCAATAATACAGCAATAAAATTTCACATGATTAAAAAAAATTAAATGTTTTATGATATTCCTTGAGAGGAGTTTATACAGTTATATATGTATTTATAGATGTAGCACTAAATACACTGGATTTCAGTTCTGTGTTAGATTGTTGTTGTTGTGTTATTTTATCTTTGTTATTTGTTTTTATGTTACACTAATATTAGAAAGTCAGAAAGGTACTATTTACAAAAATGTTTGTTTTTTAATCTACTCACAGGATAATCTAGAAATTATTATTATTATTATTATTATTATTATTATCATAAAATCTATTAGGCAATGCTATATAGGAGATAATAAACTTATTTCTAGTTATATCTGAAATATATTATGAAATTCTAAGTAATAATTAAGATTCTAATTCATACGTATGAGATACAAATTCATAATTGAGATAGTAAGTCATAATTAATAAGATACTAAATTGTAATTGAGATAATACCCTCAGACTTAGTATTAATCTCAAAATTTTGACTTAGTGGAGGGCTTTTATTAAGTCTTACATATTTAAAGAGCTTCTATATTTACAAACAAAATTAAGCAACATTAATATTCATCGAACAGTAATTGGGATTATTTACACTGTTTTAATATATTGAGGATTTTTAGCTCTGTTGATTTTTTGATTTTTGATTGATCACTTTTTAATAATTTTATCTCTGATTTGAATATTGTCTGTGTCTGTTTTACTGTCTATTAAAATATATAAAAAAAGCAAATAAAAAGAAAAAAAAATACTGTTGTCATTTTACCAAGAGTATTTATATCGCAAAAAAATGTCTGAAATATTGTGATATTAGTTTAGAGCCATATCGCCCAGCTCTAAACGTTTATAAATATAAACACTAGGACTGTACCATATCGTATCGTACACATTAATATCACCAGCATTATTTAATATGGTGATTATTGATATTATATCCTGAAATATGGCGCCATATCACCCACCCCTAATTATCACATCAGGGATCTACTTTTATACTGTTTTTATCAAAAGAAAAATTCACACGAGCATCGTTATCAAGAAAATACCATAAAATATTATTTTAGGACCATATCGCACACCCCTAATTGACTGTTTTTACACACTGACAGTTAATTTTCTCTTTTTTTTTGGCAATATTTAATTATATCGTAACAGTATCTCAGTATCTCAGTATAATTGTGATGTTATGAATCATATTGAAGCTCTGCAAGTTTATCTGTATCGGATCGACGAGTTCCAGCTGAATCTCGGCTCCAGTCTGAGTTTTTCTGATTTTATTTCCAGCCTCTGTGTTTTTCTCTTCACCTCTATACGGATCGACCCCCCCCCCCCCCCCCCTGCATTCAGCCTCCTGTCTGACTCTTCCTCCTCTTTATAAAGAGTCTTTTCAGCGTCGGACTCTTGGCTTCCTCTGACTGAAAGATCTGATCTTTAACAGGATAAAAGATCTGTCTTCCTGTTTTTACTCTTTTCTCACCAAAATAAAAGCATGACGTCTAAACCCTGCAGAAACGGCCGCTTCCAGCTCTGCTTTTATACACTTTTTACATGTTTATACTTTTTTTAAGCTTTTATACGCTTTTGTACACTTTTATGCGCTCTTATATGCATCTATACGCATATGTATGCATTTATACACTTTTATACACATTTATACGCTTTTATATCCTTTTATACACTTTTATATGCATTTATATGCTTTTATACACTTTTATACGCAGTGTTTTTAAGTGGTGCACTTGGTTTGTATTTGCAGTAATTTTCAGAGCTTAAAGAGGCACTAAACTATAAACCTTTTTTTATTATCTAAAATGTGTTCATTTAAAGTAATAAAACACCACAGTCCTGTTTAACATTTTATAAAACATTAACTAACCTTTAAAAAAAAAAAAACACTTATTGGGCTCATTTCGTCTCTCCAGAGCCTTAATTTGGTGAAATCCCTGCATTTTTAACATTGCAATATATTTAGCAGAACAACTAAATAAAGCAGATGTATTTAAAACTAATCAGCTTTTTAGAGCTTTACAGTTTATAAAATCTTCACCCGACTCTAAAAGTAAAACACATTAAAACGTGTACTGTTAGATTTCTGTTGAGGTTAATCAGTGACTCTCGGTTCTGCTCTCAGATATAAACAGGGTTCCGGATTTATCCTAAACTGCTGAAGATCTTCTGATTATATAACAGATTTTCTGCATCTCAACAACAATCTTTAAGGAGAAACAAGAAACTAAACGTCTTTAAACATCTGCTGATCTTCGTCTCGCTGCAGAAACCCAGCGGTGACTCCAGCTCTCAGCGTTCAGCAGCGTTTCTAACGGAGACAGGAAGAGTTTCTAATGAAGATTATTGGAGGCGACGTTTCAAAATCAAAACCAGCTGCAGATTTCCTCTAAACTGAAACTGAGAATTTTATTCCAGTTATTCTCTGGAACCTCAGATCTCATCAGGAGAATTCTCCTCGTACTGACGAGGATTTCTGGAGAACTGAAGCTCAGTTCTGCTCTAAAATCACAGTGAATCTCTGAGATCAGGAGAGATTTATCAGCAGCTGCAGATACTCACAGGTGAATCAGAGACTTCAGACCTCGGAAGGCGAACGGCGAGATGGATTTAATCTGATTATTCTCAATAAACCTGTAAAGAGAAATAAAAATTGACTAAAAACATATTTTATGACATCAACAATGTTCATGACTTTGAGCATCACAGACGGTGTTAAATCAGTGTCTTTATATGCAGAAGTTCCAGAAAATTAAGTATTTTAGCTGCTTTTCAAACAGTTATTTTATATTTGTAACCATATAAAAGTTATTTCTGAACAGAAAGATGTGAAAGATGTTTAATAGTGTTTAATATGTTTAACAGGAGTCTGTTCACCAATCAGTAGGTGGCGCTGGGTAAGAGAGCTCTGTGGTGGTGTATGAGGTGGTGTGTGTGTGTGTGTGTTGCTGTGGTACGGGTGGATCAGATGCAGTGCTGCTGCTGGAGTGTTTAATGAACAGTTTCCTGCAGGTAAAAATGTTTTGTAAATGTAAAAATCCAGATAAGAGATAAGAGATAACCTCCCTCCTCAAACTCTGATCATCATTATAGATTTAAACACTTTCTCAGAGTTTTACTCCCACTTTGCTTCTGCTGGTTCTGGAGTGATGGAGAAAATCAGAGTGTTTAACCAGGAGCTGCAGCTCCGTTACAGACATTTACTAAGAGCAGGGTTGCCAGATCCAGCAAAAATACCCAGCCCAAACTGTCTAAACTAGACCAATATATATAGTTGCCACAGACGTTCAACAACACAGTACAGTACAGTTCGGAATTAAGGCTTTTTGTTGGCCATGATAAAAAAAAAAAAAAACACTCTTTAATTTTTTTTACCCTCGACTATTAACATGCCCAGTTTGGTGGAAAAACGGCATAAAAAAACAGTATAAAGTTTTTTTCCACAAAAAAAATAATTCATCTGTTTTTTCATGCTGTCCCAGAATGTTTTGCGAATATTATATGAGTCATTTTCTGATAATTTTATGCCACTAAAATAATAATTCTAATTTAATATAGCAGCATAATGAAATACCTATTTATGAAGGCGTAAGGTGTAACTGGAATATTATAATCAATGAAATTAAAATTTTAAAGACCAGGGATCTACTGAAATAAACATTTGTGACCAAAACTGAACAAAATGCAATATTTAGCATTTATGCTGTATCTGATCCACTCACTGTGCCAGCTCAACACACACTAACACCTCATACACCACCACCATGCTGAATAAATGATTTTCGGCTGAGAGGAACTTTTTTGTAATTCCATTCCTCTCTTTCTCTAAATGTATAATTGTAAAAGCTTTGGTTGTTTACTGTTGTTTTTCTATTTTACTCAGATTTTACTCTATTTCACTCATACAGTGAGGAACAGCAGCAGGAGCTTCTTAGATAAAGTTCTGTACTCATGTTTCTTCAGGCAGGACGGAGCGAGACGACTGTTTAACTCCACAGAGCTGAGCTATTGTTATTCCAGTGTGTTAGCTTGTTATGCAAACTGGCTAGCGTTATCTAGTGAGCTGTGCTGTTCTACACAGCACTCCACAGTGCCTCTAGTGGTATGGTGGTCTGTGAAAAATGCATACTGGTTTTAATCAGCAAGAGGGACGCTGGACGACTGGACAGGCTGGTGAGGAAAGCTGGTTCTGTGCTGGGATTAGAGCTGGAGTCCTTAACACCACTGGCAGAGAGGAGAGCCCTCAGTAAGCTGCTGAACATCATGGACAATGTTCACCACCCTCTGCACAGCACCATCACCAGGCAGAGGAGCTCATTCAGCGGCAGACTGCTGTCCCAGTCCTGCTCCACAGACAGACTTCGAAAGTCTTTTGTCCCTCAGGCCATAAGACTTTTCAACTCATCTCAGCACAGCAAACTGAAGACTCTGTGACACTTTGTCCCTCTGGCCACTACACGGACACACCCCTCATCTCAGCAGACACACTCTCAGAGGTGCCCTTTTTACATTACTTTATTTTGCACTAGTAGTTTTTGCACAAGCTTGCACTGCAAATTTTAATTATTATATAACTGTGTATTTGCACTTTTTGGATGGCTGGCACCATATACCCTCATTATATGCAAATCAACTGGTGTTCAATGTCTACTGTCATCAACTGCACTGTTCCTCTCCGTAACACACTACTGACTGCACTTTTGTACTTTTATACTTTATATATTTTATTGTATTTGTATCTTTATCTTATCCTTCCTAGTTACTTTTGTGTACTGTGTATACCCACTGCTGGATGTCCACAATTTCCCCTCGGGAATCAATAAAGTGTCTGTCTGTCTGTCTGTCTGTCTATCTATCTAATTTCCCTGCACAGCACTAAAGAAAAGCAACAATAATAAGCCTGACTGAACAAAACCTTCAACACGGCGCTAAACACACAGAACCGCCTGCAGCACGCTCACAAAACGCCTGATAATCAGCATAAAAATCTGAAAATCTGCTCGTACATCGTTTACACTCTTCTGCTGCTCTATTTCACATAGATAAATACAAACAGAGCATAAATAATAACATATTGGTGAATTAGAATCTCTAAAACACACATAAATAAACAAACACTAATCACACTTACAGGTATTCCAGGTGTGGAAGACCGAGGAAGGCGTCCTCGTTTATGGAATCGAAGGTGTTTGCTGTGAAAAGTCTGAAAAAAAAAAAAACACAAACAGAAAGCAATTAGCGATCTGATCAGCATTTTCTACATTTACAGCATCTCTACAACTACAAAGGCTTGCAAAAGTATTCATACCCCCTTTAACCTTTACTTTTTTCATTTTTTTTACCTTCAATACCAAACTAAAATGTATTTTACTGAGATTTTAAGTGACAAATTTTAATCAAAAAGTATTTAGCCCCCCCTAATATTAATACTTTGCAGCTTTAATCATCTAGAGATTTTTCCTCCATTCTTCTTTATAAATCAGCTGAAGATCAGTCAGGTTGGATGGAGAGTGTTGGTCTGTGAACAGCAGTTTTCATGTCTCTCCACAGAAGATCAATGAGATTTAGGTCTTTAAGACTTTAACTGGATCATTCTAACACATGAATATTCTCTGATCTAAATCATTATAGCTCCACTGTAGCTCTGGCTGTATGTTTAGGGTCATCGTCTTGCTGGAAGATCTTAAGTCTTTTACAGCCTCCAACAGCTTTAGTATAATACTTCTTCAGGTTTAAAGAAAATTGTATAAAATGTATAAAAAGTTCTTTAAAGTGTAAATTAACTAAACATGATTAATCACACAGCTAATTAGGCCGGTCACTGTAATTAATGTGTGTTGTTTGAATGTGTAAGACTTGAAATAATTGCTTTTGACCAAAACTACACTAAATAAAACTTTTGGCATCAAGAAAAATACTTTACACCCTTTTTTATTATTTGTGGAATTTTTTGCAGAAAAAAAAAGAAAAAAGAAATATTTTAAATACACACATAGGGCTGCAACAGCTAATTGCCTAAATTAAACATTTTTGAACAGATTTTAAAATAGTTGCAACTAATTTAGGTTAAGCTTGTGCCATTAAATAATATAAATCATAAAAATAATAATAATATTTATGTATATAATCTCGGGTTATTGCTACATGTGAATTCTAATATTTTAATAATGGTAAATGTTAAATATATATTAAATTAATTATATTAATTTGCATATTTCTTTTTTATCTGATCAGAAACTGATTATAATCAAATTGCAGTCCTATAAATAAGTATAAATAAAATAAACATTGTTTCAAAAGGCAATATACAGAACCAACCAATTTACACTAATGGGATCTGCATGATCAGGGACTTCAGATGAAAATGAGCTTTTTGTATATAGATATGCTGTATTAATGCAGATCTTACAGGAGGTGAAGAGCTGGAGTGTGGATGAAGCTCTCCTTGGGAATCTCAGTGAATCCGGATTTGACGAAAGAACTTAAAAAAGAGAAGAATAAATACAATTAGGGGCTAGAACGTTAAAACATCTACAGACAGAGCTGTGCAATATAAAGATAATTTTTCATATCGTTACACATTTTCTCATCATATCAACCATATATGATTATACTGTATTAATCAATACAGATCGATATAAATAAACAATGTATTCATTACAGGAGAGGGTTTAAATTGTAGTTTTAAAGCATATATATGGATATGCTTTGGAGATATTTGGAGTGCGTTATTATTATCAGTATCATGACTAATAATTCTGGATCATCGACTTCGGTTACTGTAAATCTGATAAAATTCTTGTATTTTACAATATCTCATTTAGGGTTGTGCCATATAATATCGTATTTGATTTTGATGGTTTATCTGATCTATAAGCTTCAACCTGATCAGTATGATCGATTTAACCATTCAGGTTGACCAAATTCAAATGCAGCATATATATATATATATATATATATATATATATATATATATATATATATATATATATATATATATATATATATATACACAATAGTTAAGACCTGGTTAACCAGACAAAAAGTTTAGTAGGCTATATGGTAATCTATATATTTGTTTTTGTATGGATGATCGATTTTAAAACCACCATAAGACCAGTTTAAATCATCTAAAACCAGCTACTAGGAGTGGGTGATATGGTTCTAGAATAATATCTCAATATTTTGTGGTATTTTCACAATAATGATACTCTTGGCAATATGACAAATCATTAAATTGTTTTCAAGTTACTACAGCAACAGAAATCTATTATTTAGAATGTCAGATAGCCTATAGGGTAGATAGGCTGTAAGGTAGATAGATACCCTACAGGTTAGGCTATAGGGTAGACAGATAGCCTATAGGGTAGATAGATAGGCTATAGGGTAGATAATTAGGCTATAGGGTAGGTAAATGGGCTATAGGGTGGATAGGTAGATAGGCTATAGGGTACATAGGTAAATAGGCTATAGGTTAGATTGGGTAGATAGCTAGATAGGGTAGATAATTAGGCTATAGGGTTGTTAGTTGTGTGTATGAAAAATTACCTGAAGACCAGTTCAGACCATATGAATCTAATTACCCGCACTGATTGGTCTACTGGTCTCTTCAGCTGGGTTTTAATTGGTTTTAATCAGGGTAATTAACGTTATACGGTGGCTCGTTCGCAGCTCCGCGGCTGCTTTAACCGTTTTTTGGAATTGTCCGTTCCACCTTAAATGGTGCCTGGGGCCAAATAGAAGTGCTGCACCATTTAAGGTGGAACGGAAAATTCCAAGGAGAACCCAAAGCGAGCCTGGTTGCTAGGCTGCAGTCACCACTACAACACCAACACAAGCCCTCTGTAGACTCTACCTACATACCTCCCCACTACTCCCCGTGTTCCCACTACTCCCAGTATGAAATGAGACACTCACAGGGAGATGACGTCCGGCGGGAAGCTGCGGGGTATGGAGGCGCTGTTGGCGCACAGGGCGTTATCTTTGGTGCATGTGCAGGACGCTTGGCACCGAGGGGGCCGCCTGCGGGTCTCCACCACCGCCGCCGCCGCCAGTAGCGAGGCCAGCACCAGTACCGAGACCCCCGCGGAGAACCGCATCTTGCTGATTGAGCCCGGTTCCGACCCGAGAGCGTCCGGCAGAGCTGAGCATCAACCAGACTGGAGGGGCTCCGGAGAAACACAGTCGGTTCGAGCCCCGTTTTTTCCTCTCCTACAACAAAACGCGAGCGCGAGAGAGCACGCGCTGCTGCTTCCTCTAATCCCCACCTGTTCTCAGGCTAAGACCCGCCCCCTGTGCGCGGATTGGCGGGGGGAGGATGGGGTCTTTCTGGGGAGAAACTCCAGCTTTAAAAAAACAAAAATGAAACACCAGAGAATTTGTGGAACATTTGCCATCCTGTTTTCTTCTGGATCAAACTGACTGAAATTTTGTTTTAAAGTTTGAAGATCTGTAAAAAAAAAAAGTTAAAAGTATTTTGTTTAGTATAAAACTTTTTCTTGCCTTAATTAATTAGTGTAATCAACATATATCAACATTTTTTTTAATTAAAATTAAAATTACTGCAAGAGACTCCAAAATATCACCGTAATAAATAAACCAGTTCTCTCCATTTTATTCATAAACATTATCTTTGGATTAAAGGAGCTTTGATGTAATATTTAGTTTCTTCATGAGCAATAATGTACAGAAAGGCAAGCTTTATTATTATCTTTACTATATCCCACGCCTTAATTATCTCATTCCCACGCATTAGTATCTCGTAGTACCACACATTATATTTTTTTAGGGGCTCCATATATTTGCAACCACCCCCTGCAAAAACTAAAACGAAAACTAAATTGCAATGGTATGTTTCAATGTTTTGTAAAACTATTGTTTTATATGTTGGTCTTTCAAAAGTAATAAAGTAGTAAAACATAAAAAAAAGGTTTGAACATGAAATTTTTTAAGAAAAACAAGTAAACTATCCTAATTGAGCCATTACCTGTTATAGGTTAGGAAAAATTTGCACTAAATATTGACTATATTGATAATAATTTGCAATGGAGTTAGTAATACAATATTTAGACTGCTTATATTGTCTGATTTTTCAGAGATGAGGATAAACTGACCCGGGAACACCATTACTATATCTGACAAATGAACATAACAGGATGGTTAAGATGGTCCAAGCTGGTCTGAAACTGGTGGGCAGGGTTTGGACTGGGGATGAAATTCCCAGACAGACTGAAAATAACTGAACTTTAAGACAGACTCTGTGGTTCACTAGTTTGCTTGTGCTAATCATTAACGACACAACTTTAAAAAAGACTTTTAATCTAAAGTCAAGTCAGTTTAATTTAATTCAATTTCTATAGCGCATTTACAACAGAATTTGTCACAAAGCAGCTTTACAGAGTAAAACAGCTCCACACCTCTTATGAGCAGCACCACAGAAATGCTGATTATTGTGGAAAAACTCCCTTAAATTAAGAGGAAGAAACCTTAAGGAGCAACCAAAACTCAGTCAGAGGAAGTTTTTACTTACAGACTAAGATTCTGTGAAGACTGATGATCTTACAGAATCACTATATGCAAGACTGCAACTAGATTCTTTGTAAGATTTACATTTTTTTTTAAAGATTAATATCTTTTCCTCTATATATAAATGCAAATATCAGTTTCTCTTCGATTTCTAAACTCCAGGAGATGCGTGGTTTCCGCACTATCGTCGGAGTCTCATCCGCGTCCATTTCCGTAAACGTTCCCACACTCATCTTGTTGCTTCCTGTAGCTCTTCTCCTATTGGTTGTTGACATTGTTCTCATCACTCTTTGCGTGAGCCGAGTCTCAAGACTTACGATTATATTAAACACGGTTGATTTTATCTGAATACAGGATGAGAAAAAGAATGATTTAAACCTTCAATCCAAACCACCTTACACTGAACCATCGAGATGACGCCAGACTTGAAACTAGCAAAACTATAATTTCTCATTATTTTAAAATGTTCTGTATTGTAGATTAATACTAAACTTAATCAAAGTATGAAGAAAAACATAGGGAATTATTTAGTAAACCAAAAAGCTTAAAACAAACCAGAATATGTTTTGTTTTTTATATTTTATATTTTTATATTTTACATTTCTTAAAGTATCTCCTCTTGTTTAGATAATCAGTTTTGAACATCGCTCCTGGATTTTCTCAGTCAGTTTTATGAGGTAGAGTGTCCTGGAATTCAGGCTTTCAGTTAACAGCTGTGCTGAACTCATCAAGAGTTAATTACTTGAATTTCTTGTCTCTTAAAGTGTTTGAGAGCATCAGTTAAAGTAAAGTAGTGAAGAGGTAGAGTTACAGGTATACAGTGAATAGTGAATATTTGAGTAATGTTCTAATCCAGATTATGAGAAGTAACAACTACTCAACTAAATAAAGATAAAAAAAAAAACTTTGTCAGTCAATCAAAAAAAAAGTATTTCACAATAAAGACAATCAAAAACATTATAAATGATGAAACTGACTCTCATTAGAGGGGACCCAGGAAAGAGCAAGAGTCTGGATGTATTTAGTATTAATTTACAATGTAAAAAAAAAATAATAATAATAATTGAAACATTTATTTTCTTGGTCTGCTGTCAATAATAAGCCGCTGGCCAATCGCAGCGCAGAACGACTGGGTGGGCGGGGTTAGTGTGAAAACGGGTGTTAAAGGGAAACGGCGCAGTGAGACAGGCTCCTTCTGTCGAGCTTCTGCTGCAGCAAAATCCTCGTAACTCCTCCAGCGAGGAGCGGAGAGACAGACAGCTCACAGCCCATAATAACCCTGGAATATAACCGCGGGCTAAAGGTCTCACCGCCCGGGCAGGAGACAGGTGCACAGCCCGGCTGGAGATCACACCACCGCGGGGGTTCCTCTGGAGCCACGCCCTGCTTCTAATAACAAACCCTGCACGCGCGGCAGGGTTAGCATCTGATGCTAACAGAAATCCTGTCACAAATCACAAACTGAGGAGATTAAACATTAAACACTGAATTACTGAGGAAAAACACAGATATTTAAACAGATTACACCCCTTAAACCCGTGTATCTAATCACAACTTTAAATTTATAAATGTGGTTAAAGTATACAGAAAATCAGTTATAGTTTTAACATTTCATGTTAAATAGTTGTGAAAAATATTAGCATCTGGTGCTTACAGAAATCCTGTCAGAAATCACAAAATGAGGAGATTAATGAAGAGAAAAATAGGTATTTAAACAGATTTACCCCCTTAAACAATGTATGTAATCCCAGCTGTCAATATCCCAGCTATTGATTATTTGATTTCTAATCTGATATAAAAAACATTTTATTTAATGAACCTAACTGTCTATGTACTAATGCTGTAACTGTAAAACAAACACACAACCTACCATTATAAAAATATGAACATTTTCATGAAGAATTAACCAGACAGTTATTTTTGTGTCATTAAATACCCGACAGGTATTTAATAATCCACTGTAATTGTATGTAATGCAGATATACACTCCGCTGTGATTCTTAAACACTTCCATGCAGCATCAGAGTCAGAAAATACCTGTAAAAGGCTGTCTCTACAGCTGCATTTAAGGTGGAACAGAAAAGATACGTTTACTAAAAATGAGACACACATTGATTATCTACTTTAGTAGGCTCTCGTAACACAGAGTTAAAATATAGAACTTTAGCTTGCCTAAAACTATGGCATGTTATTTGTAGTTTCAGGGTTTAACAAATGTTAAATGTAAAATGTTAACGGAGGAGATAAACATTCTACACTGAAATACTGAGGAAAAATAGTTATTTAAGCAGATTTTACAACTTAAACAACTTAAACTCATGCATCTAATCACAACTGGCACGTTACAGACGTTTAACATTGAAATGTGATTTAAATATACAGAAAGTGACTTGTAGTTTCAACATTTAATGTTATATGTTTGTATTTTCAGACCACCAGAGCTCTATGTAGAATTTTTACGATGTTAGTGATTTTGTTGCAGATTTCTGAGTATGTGATAAAGTGATTATAGTAGGAGACTTCAACATTTACTTTGAAAAAGTTGGTGATTTATTAACAAAGTCTTGGTTGGTATCTAACCGAAGGTTTAGAAAATACCTTTCACTCCACCTTAGATGGTGTAGCACCCCTTAACCATAAAATAGAGAGACAGAAAAAGCTTGCAAAATTATTAGTGTGTGATTTATATTAGCTTGGGTCAGTGTTTATAAAGATTCAGTTCAAATACAAAAAGCCAAATTGCCCATTTCCACTATTCCACTATTTTTTTAAAGGTCCTGCAAGAGTCCCGTACTGAACTTAAACTGAAACACATTTTATCCAGCGTGTTGATGTTCTTAGAGTTGGAAACTCCTCAGAGATGGATGCTTTGTTTTTGTTCTCTAAGGTACTTATTGCACAGCTGGATGTTCTCGAAGTTCTTTGGGCGGCTGGTGATCCAGAACATGGGAGGATGGGTCAGGCTCTTATTTACTCTGGCCCAGCGGACGGGTCTAATAACACATTCCTGTTACTCCCATCAAACTTACAGAATGTACAGAACATTTATCAGCCAGAACATTAACACCACCTGTTACCACCACAACAACAGATCTGACTCATCATGACTCAGATTCACCAGAGATATTAATAATAAGGAGACTCTCTTTATTCTCTTTATGCTCAAGCAAGGGGGCAACAGCCAATGGGGAAGCCCCCACTCAATAAGGAGATCTGTGCAAGCGCATTAACCAGAAAAAGCTGATAAAAAAAAATCACGAATTTTGTGCTCATGGAGCTCACAATTTATCAGTGATTTAAATTATGTTGTTGAAATGGTAACTAGACCTTCAGTTTAGAGTATTTATTCTCATCTCTTTAAAGGTATTCTGCTGCTGTCAGGGAGGGTGCAGGCAGGGAGACGGACGCAAATGCAGGTAAGGGCGTAATTTAATAAATAAATAAACAGAGAAACAAAGAAATAAACCAAAACAAACACTAGATAATAACAAACAAATAGGGGTAATGATACATAAACAAGGGAAATATCAGGGAACTAAAAATAAACAGATTAAAACACGGAATAAGGAACAAGCGAAACAAACTAAAATTAAACAAGAAGATGAACACTAAATAGGAATAAAACACAGAAGTAGGGCTAGAAGATACAAAGAAACGCTGAGAGATAAACGACAGGAGTTGGTGCAAAGACCGACGAACAAACACAGACAAAAGGGGACTATTTATACACACACCTGGGGAGACAGGTAAAGAGGGGCGGAGCTACAAATTAGACACGTGACAGAAAATTATTGAGACAGAACACAGGGGCACAGGTCACGTAGGACACACACAGGCACGAGGACAGACAGGAAACAGGGCCAGGACATGACAGCTGCTGTATCTGTAAACCAGACTAACATTACAGCAGATTTTATAAATTGGGTTAATTTGCTGTGTAAATGTACAAACCGGTTTCTTAAACTGTAATTTATCTCTGCTGTATTGAAGCTCTTGATGAGTGCCAGTTTCATCACTACTTTCATCATGATGGTCTTTGTCGTGATTTGCATTTGAGGATACATTCTTGAAATTTCCTTAATTTGTTCTCATAGTCTGGATTAGAACATTACTCAAATATTCACTATTCACTGTATACCTGTAACTCTACCTCTTCACTACTTTACTTTAACTGATGCTCTCAAACACATTAAGAGACAAGAAATTCAAGTAATTAACTCTTGATGAGTTCAGCACAGCTGTTAACTGAAAGCCTGAATTCCAGGAGACTCTACCTCATAAAACTGACTGAGAAAATCCAGCAGAGATGTTCAAAACTGATCATCTAAACAAGAGGAGATACTCTGAAGAATGTAAATTATCTGGTTTGTTTTACACTTTTTATTTATTAAATAATTCCATATGTTTTGCTTCATAGTTTGGATGAGTTTAGTATTAATCTACAATACAGAACATTTAAAAATAATGAAAGTGTTTTTTGAGTGTGAAAGGCAGAGATTTCCTACTGTCCGTTTTGTTTGTGTGTTTTATCAGCAGCTTTCTGGTCTGTTGGATCTTCTCTGGTGCCGCAGAGTTTCTGAAAGCTGTGTCTGAGCTGATAAACGCTGTACAGAACCGGGTTTAGCGCTGAGTTAACCAGAGTGAAGGTCACCACCCAGAAGAACATCCTGGAGGTGATGTGTACATCCACCTGTAAGTTGCGTACGAGGATGAGAAAGATGAAGATGAAGATCGGGCTCCACATGAAGAAGAAGGATACCATGAGGATGAGCAGAGTGCGGAAGAGTCTGTAGTCTCGTTTAGACACCGGGCACAGCTGGGCACATCCCTGAGACGTGGCACTGTTCAGCCTCTTTTTAGACTTCTGACGTATCTGTGATCAGAAAGAAGAGAGAGAAGAATTCACTATTTTAATTATTTGCCTTTGTTTGAATGCAGACAGCAGAAACCCAAGATATTTCATGTTTTATTTTATTTTATTATTTATTCAAATTCTTCTTTTTTATTAATATACATCCATTCCAGCACTGCAGTCACATTTCAAACAAATGAGATTTAAGCAACTTAGGACTAGTAATGAGGTGAACATCTAAATAATGGAGAACTAATACAAATAATGAGGTGATTTTACAGCAAGTTATCCTGGTCCTGAAGCAGCCAAGCTGCTCCCATGAAGACCCAGTCTCTTTCTTATTACTGAATCATTAACACTGATCTTAACTTAGGTGAGTGAGACCTGCAGTTCTTTAAATGTAGTTCTGGGTTCTTTTGGGATCTTCTGGATGAGTTCTTCATGCCCTTTTGGAGTAATTTTGTTCCTGGGAACTCCTGGGAACGTTCACCAGTGTTCCATGTTTTTTTTTCATTAGTGAATAATAGTGAATCACTGTGCTTATCTGGAGTCTCAAAGCTTTAGAAATGACTTTATTATCCTGCTGCAGAACCCAAATACAACTGAGCTTGAGGTCAGTAAGTAACAGATGGATGGATTCTGATTCTCCTTCAGGATTTTCACTGTAGCTCCAAAGCTTTAGAAATGACTTTATAACCTTTTCCAGACTGATAGATAATCAATAACTTTGTTTTTCTCTTCTGTTGTTGAGTTTCTTCAGATGGGGGTTTAATAATAATAATGTGCTGCTTTTTGAGATCTTTTATCTGCTTCATGTTGTCAGACAGATTCTATTTGTCATTTCTTGATTCTACAGTCTGGAATCAGTAATCAGGCCTGGTTGTGGTTATATATACTCAGGTTATATTTAAATGATATTAAAGTTTGTAAGTATGTAAGTATGCTGTAAGTATCACTGCAGCTCCTAATAAGGTCTCTTACGACACCAGACCGGACCACATCCTGCCATCTGCTCATTCTTTACCTGGATAAGTGATTTTTATCGGTGGATAAAAGAAGAGACACTGGTGATAAGCTGTTCTTTTGATTGTTTGCCTGGATAATTATATAAAATCTCCGGTAATAAAAAGGGCTGTTTGATAAGGCGGTGATGTGAGCAGATGTTTGACGCAGATACAGTGAGCTCTATCGCACCAGGAAACAGGATGCGGTTCTGGTTTACCTGCAGGATTTTGCCGTAACTGAACACGATGCCGATGCCGGGCAGAAGATAACCCAACACCACAAACGTGGTGTTCCATATGATCTCTCCCCTCACGTGAGGCCAGGCCAGCGTGCAGATCTGCATTTCCCTCTGAAAACAGAGACAAAACATATTAATCTACAGGTCACTTCAAAAAACACATGCTAGGTGGTTGCTAAGGTGTTGCTATACTACAGAAAGCGGTTACTAAGTTATTACTATGCAGTGCCTATGGTGACAGATCAGTTCCTAAGGCGTTGTTAGGATGTTGGGAAACTGTTGCTATGGTAAAGCTTTTGCCATGCTGTTATGAAGCTGTTGTATAGCTTTGTTAAGTTGTTGTTAAGGGGTTGCTGTGGTGTGCTATGCACAGCATTCAGCTACACAGAGAGCGTGTGCTTTTTTGAGTTCCTAGGTGGTTCTTTAGGTTCCTAAGGTGTTGCTATTGTTTAATTGGTGACAGTCACCTGCCTCAATTTTGAATCATCTAGAAAAATGTTTTTATACTGCAAACGAGACGGAACATGATTCAGTTGATTAAGACCAAAAAACACTGCTTTTGGTTGGACTACATTTTTGTAATTTGATTCAGACTGCAGTTTGCAGCACCATTCACTGTTGGTTGCTATGGTGTTGCTAGGAAGTTGCCATGGTATACTTGGAAGGGTGTTGCTAGGGTATAGTTGTTGGTTGCCAAGGTGCTACTATGTAGTTGCTATAATAGATTGGTTTGCTGGGTTTTCTTCGGGTATGGCTGTTGGGTCGGTTGCTAGCAGGTCTACTTTGGCCATGGTGAACTAGGAATAGAATTCACGTGGCTCCATCAAATCTGCGACTACATGAGACCAAATTTTAGTTTATAGCACTTTTCAAACCTGTTGTTTTGGTTTGGACCAAACTTTTTTAATGGTCCAGACCAATTACAGTAGGGGTGACCAGCCTGAAGGCCAATTTATACTTCTGCGTCAAACCTATGTTGTAGCTCGACCTGCACCTCCCTGGAAATGTACTTGCAGCTGTGATTGGTCCGCCGGGCCTCGCGTTCCCTCCCACACATTCCCGCCTTCGCGTTTTAAACTGCAAAGCGACGCAGAGGCGCTGATACGCGCACGCGAAAGTATAAACGCGCGCCACTGCGTAGCGCACTCTTGCTAGATACGTTTCGGTTAAAGTGGTGTAAGTTAAATAAAGTGGTGTAGAAGTATAAATTGGCCTTAAGATTAGCCCAAAAATTTAACCCTTTGGGACTCCACAAAATATGCTGATATGCAAAACATTACTGAATTGTTTCTGCATTATGTTTAAAAACTAAACGAGGTTAAAGAAAAGAACAGAAGCTGCTGTTCTCACCTGTTCAAAAGATACAACCGTCACCACCCTGGAGAACAAGGACAGCGGCAACACCGCAATGGCTGTGAACAACCAGATGAGGAGCAGAACTCCCGAGGCTCTTCTGAGGTTCAGACTGGGCGTGCTCTCCATCTTCAAGATGGCCAGCAGTCTGTCCGTACTGATGGCGGCCAGCGTCGTGATGGTCACGCTTCCACTCAAACAGATGGAGTACATAACGGCGTGGCAGGCGACCGGGCCGAGCGTCCAGGCCTTGGTCCACCTGACGGCGATGATGAAGGGGCTGGTGCTGATGAAGAGAAGGTCTGCCACAAAGAGGTTGAGGGTGAAGAGGGTGCTGTCGGTTCTTCGTCTCTCGTGGACGACCAGCGAGAAAGCGCCGATGTTACTGATCACTGAAATCAGAAAGATGGCCGTCTGGACCAGGGTCTCAACCGTGGTGACGGACCAGTGCGAATGGCTGAGCTCTGAGAAGAAGGAGAAGTAGGAGTTGTTCTCCACGTGGGGCTGGAGGTTCTGGGTACGAAGGTCTTGCGAGAGCTGCATGGCTGCATCATTGAGACGAAGCGTCTGGAGATGAGAGCTTTTGTAGAGTCCTGGCTGCTCAGCTGGCACTGTGTCCTACCTGCTGATTATAGCTCCACCTACTTTCTTTCAGACACACCTTTTCTTCCTCCTTTTGCCATTGGATACACATTGTCCAAAAGTTTGTGGAAACCTTGTGTTATAAATGCAGTGGTAGAATGCAGTCTAGTCCCTGTAGAGAAGTATTGCCAATAGAGTAGGACTACAATAGGACTCACTGAATCAGATTAACATGAACCTAGTGATTTAACACAGTGATTTTGGGCTGCTCTTTTCGCTGAATGCCAACAAATTCTCACAGCAAAGCTTTTAATCCCCTAATTTGACAACAAATAATGAATAAATAAAGTGTCCAAATATCTTTGTTATATAGTCTATATTAAGGCCATACAAAGAGAGATTTATAGGCTTATATTGTCTCTAAGAAGCAACAAAGCAGTGAAAATCTCCATGACGACAGAGACGTTTCTGGAAACGAGGACGTTTATGACTCTCTCTCCGCTGTGTAAATACATTAGCGTGCTAATGTACTGCCTGCATCAGTACAGAGTGTATTTGCAGAAGCTTTATTTATGAAAAATTGTATTTTATTCTCTATTAACATAATTTTATATGTTGATATTTTTGACCTACTGTAGATGTATCTGGTTATATGTTCTTTGTAGCATCTCTGTTACATGATACAGCACCAGTCAGAGGTTTTCCTACATAGTAAATGAATAGTAAAGTGATCTATCAGATTATGAAGGAACACATAGTGATCATGTAGTAACTTAAAAACAGTGTTAAACAAACCAAAATACTCTGTGAAGTATTTAGATGCTCTTATCTGGGGAGCTGTTAACTTGTGGTTTCTGATGCTGGTAGCTCTTCCTTTCCTAGAGTGGTCCTGATGAGTGCCGGTTTCATCATTATGTTTTTGATTGTCCTTGCAACTGCAAAGTTAAATTAGGATTGACTGTCCTTCATTTCTTAAAGTCTTTCTTTATTTAGTTGGGTAGTTTAGCACAGCTGTTAACTAAAAGCCTGAATTCCAGCAGAGATGTTTATCCCGATCATTTAAACTTCTTAAAAAATGTAAAATATAAAACATATTCTGGTTTGTTTAAGATAATTTTGTGTTAAATAATTCCATGTCTGAATGACTTGAATTTCTTGTCTCTTAATGTGTTTGAGAGCATCAGTTGTAAAGTTGTGAAGAGGTAGTTACAGGTATACAATGAAGGTAAGTCAATCCATAAATAAGGATTTTAAGAACTTTTAATTTATCCTTCAGTGCAGTCACCAAAAGATCATTAAAAACATTATAATGATGAAACTGGCACTCATCAGGACCACCCCAGGAATGGAAGAGCGATGGTCTGGATGACTTGAGTATTAATTTACAATGTAGGGAAAATAAAATAATAAAACCACTGAATTTAGGGTGTTTACTTTAAAGAAAATTCCAGGTTTCCAAGTTTCCTTTTAAAAGCTCCAGATACGAATCCCCCGATTGACTGAGTTTGAGCTAAAGCTCTGCTAACCTAAATACTGTTTAATTAACTCAAATTATTATAAATTAATTGAACTCTGGCCTGTGTGCTTATAGCAAGGTGACGGGACTATGGAAATTGAATTGTTTATTTAAGTGAAAATAAAGAACAAAAATATGTAATTAAACAACTAATTGAAATCGTATAAACAACTTATTCACAGCAATCCTCAATATGAGCCAGCAGCTCTCTGTGGCGACTGGTTGGATACAGAGTTTTGCATTTCGGACACTCCAGAAAGCTCTCGTCCTGCAGGCTGTGCACTCTCACGGGAGAGCTGAAGTGAAACTGACCTTCTAATCCAGACTCAGAACCTTCTTCCTGGGATTTAGACCACAAAAACACAGGATATATCATCAGTCAAGTCAATCAACCAACCAATCAACTAACCAACAATAATGGATAATTAGTGCTTTTACTAAGAAACTGGCACTAGATATACAGGTGGGTGTAGACACCTGCAGTTGGGAGGAAGTCAATTTAAATTGAGTTTTAATTGGTTAAGAGACACCAGTAAGCTGAGCTTCAGAGTTCCCCGTAATAATTTAAGTTCAGTTGTGCACTGTTAAACCTCTGGGACCCCACTGGGAGACCGTATCAGTGGCGGTGGTGCATGTGGAGGGGCGTGTTGTGGTGCATGTGATGGTGGTGCATGTGGGGGGCGTGGTGGTGCAAGTGGTGGTGCATGTGGGGGGCATGGTGGTGCATGTGGGGGGCGTGGTGGTGCATGTGGTGCAAGTGGTGGTGCATGTGGGGGGCGTGTTGTGCCAGATGTCGACCCGTTTCTTACCTCAGATTGTAATCTGGCCACGCTGTCCTCGGCTTTTCTCAGCTTCTCCAGAACTCTGCAGAGCTGCTGCTGGAGACGCAGATTATCACGCTTCTCCTTCTCCAGATCTTTGGCAGACGCCTGAATCTGTGGGCGAGTAGATAAATAATTACAGTCCTGCTAAAGAACAGATGGATGAAACCAATCTTCTGAGACCTTCAGCTTTAAATTTAGATTTACTATTTTTTCAGCTTAATGACGTCAATTGGTGTAGTAATGAGACATACAGAGTAATAAATTAATAAAGCTGCAAAAGATAACTGCATGCTTTATTAAATCTATAATTAGGCTTCAGCCTTATTCAGGCTTTTGGAAACTGTTTGAACATTTTTTATCTAAACATTTTCTGTATTTTGTACATTAATACTAAAGTCATGTTTTATATTTTAGATTCTTCAGAGTGTCTCCTCTTGTTTAGATGATCAGTTTTCAACATATCTGCTGGATTTTCTCAGTCAGTTTTATGAGATAGAGTCTCCTGGAATTCAGGCTTTCAGTTAACAGCTGTGCTGAACTCATCAAGAGTTAATTACTTGAATTTCTCGTCTCTTAATGTAAAGTTTGAGAGCATCAGTTAAAGTAAAGTAGTGAAGAGGTAGCGTTACAGTGAACCTTTGTCTTCATCCCTGTCTTTTTTTACACTAGTCCATCCATCTGTCTGTCCATCCATCTCTCTGTTACTTTATCTGTTGTTCCATTTATCTGTGTTTCCACTTGTTTACTGTCTGTCTGTCTATTTATCTTTCTGTCTGTCTATTTATCTTTCTGCCTGTCTATTTGTTCATCCATCTATTTATTTGTCTTTATCTTCTATATCTGTGTTTATTAATCAGCTGGGTGTGATACCCTTCCCTCTCCCCCGTTATGATTGGGTGCCATTATTGTGTAACAGAACTGGAGGTGATTAGTGTTCTCCTCTAAGCGTGCTGAGCTGCAGTGATGGTGTTTAAACAGCAGATTAAGGGTTAAGTTTTGGAACTGGATATAAATAAACCTCTACCTGCTGCTGAAGCTCTGATGACCAGAGCCTCTCTTTCTCCAGCCTGGACCCGAAGTCCTTCAGCTGGGTATGAAGCTGCTCCACATGCCCCCCCGAGCACCTCCTCTCCTCCTGCAGCTTCTTCTTGCCCCGGAGACGCTCAGCCTCCAGCTGCTGCTTCACCTCCTCCACCTCCTGCAGCCTCCCCTCATACTGCTGCTGCAGCCAACCCATCCTCCTCCGGCCCTGTACCACCTGCTCCTCCTCCACCTTCACCTGCACCATCGCCGAGTCCAGGAGCTCCTCATAATACTGCTTCTGCTCCTCCACAGCCTGCTTTACTGCAGAACAGGAAATCCTCATTTTCCTACAGGCTCCTGCAATCATTTACTTGCCTAAAGGAGAACTCTGGTGTAAAATGTACTTTATTGTAGTAAAACATGATAAAAGTTCTTATCTTTGATGAATAGCACACCTCCGCTCTCCCACAGCGTTCAGAGATCCAGAAATTTCAACAGTTTCTCCAACAAACACCCTTCAGACTGGGAGATACGGGGCATAATTTACCCTGATAAATCACTTTTTACACCGTTATCCAGCTCAAAGTAGCTCCACACCTCTTCACTAGAATCCAGAGAACCCTGACATTTAAAACCAGGCATTAATAACTTAAAAAGTGCAGAAGAAGCTCATTAAACACCACTGTTTACATCCCATAATACTACTAGCTTCAGCTCCAAACACCATCATTACTCCTGGAACCGGCTGTGAGAGAGTGAGAGAGTGAGAGATCTCTGACCAGTTAGAAACTGAAAGTCTGAACAGAGTGTTACTGCTGGACACTGTAAGAGTGCTGCCGTTTAATCAATCAGCCAGACAACAGATCAGTGCGTTGGGCGGGGCAGATTACAGCAGAGTACACTTGATGCCTTAATTAACTTGCGTTAAAAAAATAGTAACGCGTTACTGATTACAAATTAACAGCATGAGTTAATTAACGCTTTAATGTTGAATATATATATATATATATATATATATATACACACATATTTATTCCACATAGTAAGGAGGTGTGGAGCTACTTTGAACTGGATAACGGTGTAAAAAGTGATTTATCAGGGTAAATTATGCTCCGTATCTCCCAGTCTGAAGGGTGTTTGTTGGAGAAAATGTTACAATTTCTGGATCTCTGAACGCTGTGGGAGAACGGAGGTGTGCTATTCATCAAAGATAAGAACTCTTTATCGTGTTTTACTACAACAAAAGTCCACTTACCCTATACATTTTTAATGAGTTTGTGTGTGTGTATCCAACCCTAACTCACCCTCAGTGTGTATTTATTTCCTTGAGTATTCAGTTATATAAACGAATATAATTGTTGTTTGCCTGGGCGCAGTGTTGTAGGCTGTAAAAGCAAGTTACCGTTTTCTGTACTGTAAACTGTGGCGATACAGCGGCACTGTGCTGGATTAAATTTACCATGCAGTGTGAAAATAGATGTTTTATGCAGTAGAAACCAAAAACATAAGATAACCTTCTCCAAATAAGCAGTTATTAGTCTTATTGATTGACTAATCTTCTTAGAATTAATGAACTCTTTCAGTGCTACTTTAACAATTTAGGAAGTTAACAAACACATGGGAACCAGATTTTTTCAGAGATTTTCTGGTTGGGAGGGGCTCACAAATATAACTATAATATTTTCCTTATATTATTAATAAAAAATTAATAATTTTTAAGTACATGTTGGATCTCCTGTTATCCCATTAATGTCTGACGTTTCAGTATCGGTATTGAGATATTCAGGCAGGTATCGTATCGTAAGTCATAATTTTGGTTTTGATGTTTGAAACAGATTCTCCTGCTTCTGACCTGCAGTGCTGGTCTCTTCCCGTTTCAGCTGAGCATCTTCATTAGCCTGTTTCAGCTGCTGCTCCAGAACCCAGATCCTGTCCAACTGCATCCTCACAAACATCTCCCTCTGCTGATCATAAACCAGCCACTGCTGATTCTTCTCCAGAGCCTTTTAGAACAGATAACATCCTACATCACTCTCACACCAGAACAGCATGCTGTGATTATCTGATTATGTAAGAGATGAGAACCGTGGCGAGGAGGCGCTGCGTTTATGTGACATCACACTCACGTCCTTCAGGTGTTCCTGGATCACTGTGGCGTCGCTGCTGGTGCACGGACCATCTGTGGTGCCACTCTACTCAGAACAAAAGAGAAATCATTTATATTTCACTGATAAACACTATTACATGATATGTTGGAACCATAATATACAGCATAAAAATGCTACAATATGCCATATTCCACTGAATCGGTGCCACTTCTGTCTCCAGGACATTACATGTATAAATGTGCACACAAAATAACTTTAAAATACATTTTATTATGAAGCATAGTGTATTGTACATTTATCTCATTGCAAAAGTGAGATATGTAATTAACTAAAGCTCTAAAGGGAGGGGTGTTTTGAGGTGGGAGGGGTTAAAAAGGCACGGGACAGTTTGTATCCTGGATGTGCCAAAAATCTTTAATAAAACAGACTCTAATTTAAAAAAAAATAAAGAAATGAAGGTCAGTCGATCCGAAAAATATCAAACACGTTAAAAATGTATCCTCTAGAGCAG
This sequence comes from Astyanax mexicanus, assembly GCF_023375975.1. Taxonomy (NCBI): domain Eukaryota; kingdom Metazoa; phylum Chordata; class Actinopteri; order Characiformes; family Acestrorhamphidae; genus Astyanax; species Astyanax mexicanus. Next base: position 27,297,018 of record NC_064432.1, read on the forward strand.
TCACAACAACCATCAAAACATTATGATGAAATTGGCCCTCATCAGGACTGCCCCAAGAAAAATGGGAATTTGTAATTTCAAATCGCTCAGCTCAGTTGGGTTATGGTGATTCTGGAGGACAAAAACTTTTATCATAATCTTACTTTTTACACGTCATTAATATTAATCCATAATGCAGAAAATAAATTAAACAAAGAAATAAAAAAAACATTGAATTGGAACAAGATTTTAGAATGTTAAAAATGCTAATTATGATATAATACGTACATGTAAATGTTTGTTTTATTTAGGGGAGTAAATTATGTGTTAAATAACAACTAGATACATTTTATACCAACTGCTCTGAACAAAGGGATCAATGCAAACAACATAAAATAATGGATTCTGAGAATTTCAGTTATAAACTTGTTTAAGGTGTTTTTTTTCTTAGAGGCCAAGATCAAGTGTAGAACTGCTGCCCCCTTGTGGGTTCTTTGTGTGTGTGTGTGTGTGTGTGTATACTGTAATCAGATGGTGTGTGTTCTGTAGCTCCTGTAGTTTAGTGCACAGTTCCTGCGTCTTGTTCTTTAGGTTTTCTGTTTCCTTGTTTAAATGTTGGAACTGGTTCTTCCTCTGCTGCTCCTTCAGTCTCTGCTGGTTTAACTGGAGCTCCAGACTGGTCAGAACCTCCCCGTGTTCCGCCTGGAGCTGCTGCCTGAGCAACCTGATCTCCTGCAGCGACACCACAGCAACCACCCTGTTACCTTAGTATCCAGTATACAGCAACACATTTTAGCAACATCCTAGCAACCAAAAGTTATGTCACCATAACACCTTTGCAACACTGTGGAAACTGTTTAACAACATCTTAGCCAACAAACTTTTTATCTTTGCAACTGTAAAGCAACCTCACAGCAACAGATTAGCAACACCTTAGCACCCTCTCAGCAGCACCTAAGCAACCAGCAGCTTTACCATAGCAACCAGCACACTAGCATAGTAAATATCTAGCGATACCTTAGCAACCAACAACTATAGCATGGAAACATGCTGTCCAATTAAAAACAAGTATCAAGGAGAGAGAAAAAAAACTTCTGATCTTTCAATAGAAGTCAATGTAAAAAGAGTTTATTTCAGGTCATTTTGAAGTATTTCTATTGCACAGTGTAAGATACTTGTTTTTCATTGGATAACGACGATATATGCTTAATCTTTGTTTAAATATCCTAAATAAAAAAATAACACTTCTCTTATTGCATAACGTTGAAATTAATGTTGCATTACTGCAGTTTAGTAGAGTGCGCTCTACATTTACAGTACCTCTGATTGCGCCCCCTTCTGGCAGACGAGCTCCTCGATGCTGTTCTTCAGGTAAGCGTTTTCCTTCCTGAGCTCACTGAGCTCAGCCTCCAGCTCCCTGCCTGCCCTGTTCCCAGACTTTACTTTAGGAAATATAGGCACCATTGTAGAGTCTAGAGTCTGGAAAACAAAGTCAGTTTAAGAGGTGTTAGCAGCATGGTGATGCACGATAGTTACCGGTGATGAAACAAGCTAGTAGATATGAAAAAGCAAACAGAACATTGTTATCCATATGACTGCATTACTGCATTGTTGTAAAAGGCCTGGTGTCCTGGTGTGGGGTGCACACTCCTGTGCACTATTTCAGCAGGACAATACTCGTCCACATGCTGCTGCTTCTCAAGAGCTTACGTTCAAGACCCTTCAAGATCTAACCCTGATTGAAAATGTGTGAGATGCTATTGGACACGATTAACACTGCCAACCACCCTGTATCATAAAATCTGCAGGAGCTGCATGGCATGTTTATTTCTATATGTGTAGCTCAGTAAATATATCCAAATCAAACTAAATTTATAATAATAATACATTTAAACAGATAAAAATAATTTAACTTCAGCTGGTTTTCATTCTGGCTTCTCATCGTTCAATAAAACCCCTATCCAGATAAATCTCTCCATCCAGATAGAGTGAATCTCTAGACAAACTCCAGTCCAACTAAGCTTATTTAATATATTTACATTCTACTAAAATACATTCATTTACAATCAGCATATATGCAGCTGAAACACTAGAGCACAGCCTAGTGCAAAATCCCAAATTATATTATCAACATTAATATTTGAATATTTTAACATTATAACTTTTACAGAAGTATTTTAAACACTAGTATCTAAAATATACTTATACCTACAGAGTAATGGATGGAGATACTTTTTACACATTTGTCTAAATCACCAAACAAACCAATATAGTTACTGGTAACGTTAACAGTTAGCTACTTAGCTAACTAACCTAGCTGTAGTTAACTAGCCGGTGCAAACTAGCTAGCTAACACTAACTAACCAATTAACTCTCGTTAAGACCGTTTATTCTAAATATTCATCACATATTCTGCATATTATCACACAAAATAATATTATCTTTCCTCAGAAAACATTTTAAATGTGTTTTTATTTTAGGAAAATCGCTAAAATTGCGTTCTGTCTGTTGCTAAGCAAACTAACACAAGCTCGTTTAGCTCGCTAAGTTACGTTTTTTTTAAATACCATATTAAATAAACACACTCTGCACACACTGTTAACTATATAAACAATATATTAAACATATAATCAAATATTTACCTTATTTATTCATTATTGTTCAGTTTTAGCTGCAGTTTACTGAAACGTTATTCTGATACTCCTGACTGCAGCCTGCACGGGGGGCGGAGCTGGACGTCCAGTCCCGCTCACTTTGCCGCGTCACGTCTGCAGCCCGGAGCCCCCAGTGGGCGTATGTAAAGGGCGGAGCATATGTCAATAATTTTTTACTTCAGCCAATCAGATACTAGACTTTAGTTGTCAATCACTTTTTACTACGCCAATCGACAACAGGAGCTACTTGTCAACCATTTTCTACTGCAGCCAATCATCTTAACATATACTTCAAAAGAAGGCGGGAACTGCGGCGCTGCAGTCGCGCGATTTAAGCTCCTGAAAAGCTGTGAAGCAGAATCTGTACATTTACGTTGTATAGTAAATAGTAAATATAAGTAGTGTTTGTGTGTGTTTACGTATACACTTAATAATTTACGTATACACTTAATAATACGCCATATGTCTGTCTTATTAAACATCTTCCTCAGTGTGTTTAATAAGACAGAAGGTGTGTTTAAACACCTTCCAAATTAATGCACTGGGGGCGCACGGTTGACTCCTCCAATATGGCCGCGCTGACATATCTATGGTTGCATAGGGTTACACAAGCTGAATGTTTCCCATAATGCATCGCGAGTCTCGTTACTAATTCGACAGCCAAACAAACGGAGCGAACAGTGAGCCTCAGAGTTGCCAGATTGTTACAATGGGATTCGGATACTATAATGGAAAGAAAATCACCCAAACAGCTGATGTTCAGCATTTCAACAATATTACAGGGTTTATTCCAGCATGATCTTAATTAAAATACCTTAAATATCTTTACCAATGACAAAAATCATTTGCAATTATTTTATCTGCATGTGTGTATTATATATGTGTTTAGTATATCATAGGGCACACAAAAAAATAAACAAGAAAAGTAATTACACTACATAAAAAATAAACCAGCAAGCAATGAAAGAAGTAAATACTTATAGAGTTACATAATAACCAACACAAACATATTTCCATCAGCAGGACTTAAAGCTTAGCGTTTTATATCTACACAGATAACACCGATAAGTCCTTAACTCTTAACACTTGGTAATTTTGTCCTCCCGTCAAACCACAGCGTTTCCTCCTGAAAATTTTCAGACTCAACTCCACATTTAGCATAAAACCACGCAATCTGGCAACACTGCGAGCCACCGGACGCTGATAATTTCAGCTGTTTCTCACTACTTAGTGAGGTAAATAGTTCTCCCTATATAGTGCACACTAATGAGGCAGTAGAGAGCCGTTTCGGTCAAACACCGAGTGTTATTCGTGTCGATCCGCCCTATGTAGGGAGCGTGTGTGGGGATTGGAGCGCGCCCGCAGTGTTGTTAGCCTTAGTTTTAAACCGGGTTTACTAGATTTACACTGAGATCGGACTGTCTGGAAAGCGCACTCCTCTTAAACCACAGGTAAACCGGATTAAATAATGCGGATTTAACGGTGACAGTGCAGCTGGTTAGCGAAATTTCATATAAATCGTTTTTTTAGAGAGCTAGTTTGGCTAATTTACTAGCCTGGCTAAAGTTAAATCACCGTTAACAGACTCAGAGAACGGTAACTCAGCCCCACACTGCGGGTTAACATGAATTAAAACCATCATTTATGAATAATTCGAGGATTTAAAGCGATTTAAACGCCTCTGTTTTAGTGTAGACCCTTTTCCTGTTATATATAATGTGCTGTTGTTGTAGTTAAGCATTAGGTTTAGCTTTGAGTGGTGTTTTTGTACTGTTCTCTGTATTAATATATCCCTAAACTTAGTAGTTATAGCTGTAATTTGAGGATATACAGTGAATTATCAGCCTAATTAAGGTAGTAATTATAGTTTCTAACATTTGAAAGATTTGCTTAGCAAGTATAAGTGTCTTTAAGCTGGTATTTTACTCTATAACAGCCATTAACTACATTAAAGGGGCACTGAACCCTGCATATTGTGTCTGAGCAGGCACGTGAAGGTGGGGGGTGTGGTTCTTAGTGCCCTTACTGCCCCCAAAGTGCCCTTTTAGTAAATGTATTAATTCATTTTCCCTCCACATATAGTTTAGGGTTTAGTGCCTCTTTAATAATATTAAAGTGTTATTTTTGCTGGTATGTTTTGGTTGTTCAAGTTTCTCTTGTATTGTATTATTGTAAATCAGTAGTTACAGTAAGCTTTACTCCTTTACAGCTACATTATTCAAAGAAACTCACGGGTCATAAGTCCGAATTTGCTATCTATATAAATATTTATATTATGGTACCATATGGACACTACAGGCCCTGGTGCATATTCCCCATCTCTGCTTGTTTTACAGTCATAGCTGATGGGAGTGTTTGCACCCCTGAAATTCATCAAGACAATTAAGTATTTCTCCCAGAAAATTAATACAATTACACACATTTTGTTATACACATGTTTATTTCCTTTGTGTGTATAAAAACATTTTTTTTTTTCAAAAAAGTTTTATATTTGTATAGAGCTTTTTACAACTGATAATGTCACAAAGCAGCTTTACAGAAACATGATCACAGGAAAACATTAAACATAAAAATACAGAATAAAGAACTTCCAAAGAAAAAAAATCTCTCACAGAGCTGAAAGAGGAAGAAACACTGAGAGGAACCAAGACTCACATATAAAAGGAACAATCTTACTTCTGATTAAACAGCTTTAAAATGTTAAAAAAAAGTTTTGTGGACCGATGAGACAAAAATAGAGCTTTTTGGTGAAGCACCTCATTCTACTGTTATCTGAAAACAGAATGAGGCCTGCAAAATAAAAAAAAAACAACAGTTCCTACAGTTAAATATAGTGGAGGTAATTAGATGTTATAGTTTTGTTTTGCAGTTTCTGGCACTGCGTGACTGAAGATTACTAAAGGATTTTGGTTGCAGTGCGCCCAGCATCATAAAGCTGGGTTTGTGCTCTAGGTCTTGGGTCTTGCAGCAGGACTTTGACACCAAAACAATTCAAAAGCACCGAAAAGATGGATGGAAACAAAGAGCAGGATTGTTTTTAAGTCGTCAGCAATGAGTCCAGATCCAGTTCCAACAGATCTTCTGTGGAGAGATCCTAAAATTACAAACTCAGTGATCAAAATCCAGCATTTTAAAGTCTGTTAAAAGTGTAAACGTGTTGTAGAGGCACGTATACCAGCCAGTGATTTCTCACCAGGAGGTACACTACCCAAAATCAGCCTCTGAGAGCTGGTCTTTTTATAGGCGGTGAAAAATAAACAATTTTGATCTTTTACCTGCCTGAGTTCTAACTTCCTGTGTTGGTCTGCTGCAGGTGAATCCATGAGGCCACGCCCCTTGAGTAAAGGATGTTGCATTGTTTTGTATTACAGTTACTCCAAATTTCAAGGTTTATGTTTTTGTGTTTACTGAATATATAAAACTAACTAAAACATACTTACTAAATAAAACAAGAAAATATTATGTTCTGTCATATCGCACAGAATAGAATACTTCTGCTAAAATTATTATATTTATACATAAACTAATGCAGCACTAAAGCACGTCTATGGCGACACTTACAGAAATAAAATAAATAAAATAAAGAAGCCTGGGTTACAAATTTCCCCCAGGCCATTTATATGATCACCCCCCATCTTGATTATATGTTCAGTACCAAACACTTCCTGAGATTTTTATACTCAGCAAATTAAGTTCTTATTCAGAAATTATTACAACCAAGCTGAAATTTTTATAATAAAGTAAAAAAAAAAGTTTCCTCTATCCAATTTATCATGCATTCTTTATTCCAGCTCCCCACGCTGCCTTTATCTGTATCTCCCCTCAAACATAAAAATATATACTAGTATTTTAATGAACACAACTTTATATAAATTGAAATACATTTTAAATTTCTTACATTCATTTTTTATTTAAATATCCACTATAAAAACTTATAACATCTTAAGAAGAACAAGTGTGATTTAAAATTTTTAATCAATTGACACCAATACTTCTTTTACAATTTATAAAAACTCCTCCCCCTCTATATGGTGGCCTTTATTTGTAGATGTGTGTCTTGTTTTAGGTACAGAGATCCGGAGGTTCTGTTCAGTTACAGCTCCTCTATGGTGCAGCACAAGCCACCAAAGAAACTCACAATATTACCAGAGTTTAATGTGTAGTTTTAATGTTTTATGGCCATTTTCAAAACAAACATTAAAATTAACAAACAACAAACATTAAAATATCGCTAGTAGTTTGTCTCAGTAGTTAACTAACTGTCTAACTGTCTTATTCCACAGCAAAGGCTACAGCATTTAAGGTGGAACAAAAAAGTATATAAAATAAAAAAGATTCAAATCTAATTTCATCTCCTGATCACAGAGGAATTAAGGAATGGATAATAATAATGAATTGCTGCAGCTCCTCCCCCTTTCTGTAGATATAAAATAAAATAAATAAACATCAGAATTCCAGTTACATATTCTGATCATTTTACACAATTTCAGTAGATTTAAAACTGTATCTGTGTTTTACAGAACGACCGGACTGAAGAGCATCACCTGCGTCCCCACCTGCCTCAGGACCCTCATCTCCACCTGCGTCCCCACCTGCCTCAGTGTCCTATGAGGACATCCAGCTCTGAAACACTGAGGACATCCAGCTGATCAGAGACCTGCTGCAGCGGGACCCCGAGAAACCACCAGCTGCCCGCCAGGTGATTATTTATATATATATGTATAAACACCTAGTGGTGTGCAGTGGTGAGTAGTGTGCAGTGGTGAGTAGGTGAGTAGTGTGCAGTGGTGAGTAGTGAGCAGTGGTGAGTAGTGTAAGGGTCACCAGTAATGAATCTCAGAGCAGAATGGTAGATTGAATCTAATGGTTTGAGAGCACTGGCATTACATCACTATTATCCAGCACTACAGGTATGATTCCTCCACCATTCTTTTCTAGTGCGCACAGGTAAACAGGATTTATTGAGATTCTAAATGTTGGATAAACAGGACAGTTTTGAGATCATTCTGTAATTATTTAGATCTGCATCCAATCTGAACAGACCTAACACAGTGATCGAGGATCTCAGTAACAAAATTAATCTTCATATTAATTTCCAGGGTTTGCAGTTTGCAGTGCTGATGTACGAATACAGACCAATCGGCTTCAGATAGTTTTATTGTGTAATTTAATGACCTGTGTGAAGTTCAGCCATGTTCCTCCATCTGCTGCAGGGTTAAGCAGTGAAGGACCTGAGTGAGAGCAGCCTGTGGGAGGAGGGTAATGAGACGGTAAGAGACGAGTCCTGATGGTGTTGATCTTAAATCTCAGTTTAATGTGTGAAATTGTTGATTAGGGTTTCTTCTTTGATTGGCTGTTTCAGAGCTGAAGTTCTTACTGTTCGCCGGTTGCCCCAGGGCTCCATCCGCTGCCGAACCACATGATCAAGATCAACCAATCAGCACACAGAGAGGAGGAGCAGCGGCTAAAGCACTGATCCAGAAGCAGCAGCTGATCTGTAAATACAGATAAAACAGATCCAGCTTCCACTGTACTGCAGTTTCCTGCCTGTTAAACCGCCTCCTTTCTGCTGGATTTATTGTATTAATTGTATGTTTTATATGTATTGTAGTGTTTTAGATCTATGTTGCAGTTTGTTGAATGTTTGTACGTTATGGTTTCTGTATTTTATGTAATATCTGTATTGTGTTGTTTGTGAAGGAACGTAATTTGATTGGACGGTGTTCCTGAACTTTAATTGAAGACGCAACGAATTAAAGCCACTTTTTGACTTAAACCAACACAGATACAGTTGTGATGTCCAGACATGCAAATCCAATCTAATCATTTCCAAATATCAGTGCAGACATTTCTCTAAAGATCTGAGTCCAGTTTCTCAAAAGCATCTTCATTTTAAAATGTCAGAAAATTGAAGAACATATAGATAATAATCATCCACCAATTTAAAATACTAATATCCAAAAAAAAGGATGAGGCCTTAGAGCTGTGGTGGCTCAGTGGTAGAATCAGCACCACCAAGATCAGAAGGTTGAGGGTTCGAGTCCGGAGGAGAGTGAGCCTTTAAGAGTATTTTTTGAGTAAAATCGAATGATAAATGCTAAAAAAAAAAGAATGGTAATTGGAAGATCCTGTGTGGCTCAGTGGTAGAGCCCAGCCTCCCCGGTTAGGAGGTCGCCGGTTCGAAACCGGTCAGGAGATCCACGTCACCGAACCTCAAACCTAAGAAAGGGGGGGGACGTTGGGGTGTGTCCCCCTCCGAACCCCGGAGAGATAAAGAGTGGGGGTTATAAACCCCAAAACCAGGAGAAACGCAGGGGTTATGCTGAACTTTGCCAGTGCGCCGGCTGCGTTTTTAGACACTAAACGAATAAAAATTAATATAAATATATATTACATTCTCAATTACACTTCATTCTTAATATATTACATTCTATTGCACATATATTACATTATTGAGGCTATTACAATTTTTTTCTTCAACTGGAACTCAACTTGCTAATTGATGAAACGTATATCGATGACATGATTACTTTCTCGAGTATTCAACCTCAACGTTGGAGTCAGGAGTGGAATGAATAGACAGGCTATAGACTTGGAGTAGAGTATTTTATTAAGAGTAAATATGAATTTTTTGAGGTGGTGTACAATGAAGACGATGAAAAAGACATAGACCCTGAACACAGGCATCATCTTTTAGGGCACTCAGTGATTGATAGATACATAAACACACAAACACACAAATGACCCACCATCCAGCCAGGTACAGCAGGAGAGATGATAGTCACTGGTACTGGTTTTGTAGTCTGTCTGAATGGAAATGAATGGACCTAAAGCCTTTAAGGAGCTTTGAGAAGCTTTAAGAGTTGATTGGTCGACTGTTCTAAACTACACCTCGTTCTAAATATAATTACTCGACTTCAGACTAAATGAACTTCACTGTACATATATTACTTTCTCTGTTGCTTGACTTCATTCTAAATGACTTCATTCCTAATATATTACATTGTCAATTGCTTGACTTTGTTCTAAATATATTACCTATTCTCGGTTGCTCGACTTCGTTCTAAATTACTTCATTCTTAATGTTACATTCTGAATTACTCACCTTTGTTCTTAGTAAACTTTGTTCTAATTGACCATCATTCTAAATATATTACATTCTAAATTACTCGACTTCATTCTAAACATAATTACTCGACTTTGTTCAAACTGAACTTCATTCTACATATATTACTTTCTCAAATATTCGACTTCATTGTAAATTATATTTCATTTTTAATATATTACATTCTGAATTACTTCATTTTGTCCCATTACTTTTGTCCATTTGGTGTGATATGTTCAATCATCAATCAGTCAATTAATCAATCAAACAATAAATCAATAAAACAATAAATCAATCAATAAACCTTTATTTCCATTTGGAATACATTGGATATGGACATTTGGATAACCCTCATTTTCAATGCAGCAAACAATATAACATAATTAATGTGAAACATAACAATAACAAAGATGACTAAAATAAAAAAAATAAAAAATTAAATAAGTATAAAATTGTATCATCTGATACCCATGATACCATCCCATACAGGTACTATAGTAACCCATACATATACTATAGTAACCCATACAGATACTATAGTAACCCATACAGATACCACAGTAACCCATACAGATACTATAGTAACCCATACATATACTATAGTAACCCATACAGGTACTATAGTAACCCATACAGATACCACAGTAATCCATACAGATACTATAGTAACCCATACAGATACCACAGTAACCCATATAGATACTATAGTAACCCATACAGATACTATAGTAACCCATACAGATACTATAATAACCCATACAGATACCACAGTAACCCATACAGATACTATAGTAACCCATACAGGTACTATAGTAACCCATACAGATAATATAATATAGAAACCCACACAGATACTACATCAACCAGCAACCCATATAGATACTATAGTAACCAGTAACCCATACAGATACTATAGTAACCCATACAGATACCACAGTAACCCATACAGGTACTATAGTAACCCATACAGGTACTATAGTAACCCATACAGATAATATAATATAGAAACCCACACAGATACTACATCAACCAGCAACCCATATAGATACTATAGTAACCAGTAACCCATACAGATACCACAGTAATCCATACAGATACTATAGTAACCCATACATATACTATAGTAACCCACACAGATACTATAGTAACCCATACAGATACCACAGTAACCCATATAGATACTATAGTAACCCATACAGATACTATAATAACCCATACAGATACCACAGTAACCCATACAGATACTATAGTAACCCATACAGATACCACAGTAACCTATGCAGATAATATAATATAGAAACCCACACAGATACTATAGTAACCCATACAGATACCACAGTAACCCATACAGATACTATAGTAACCCATACAGGTACTATAGTAACCCATACAGATACCACAGTAACCCATATAGATACTATAGTAACCCATACAGATACTATAGTAACCCATACAGATACTATAATAACCCATACAGATACCACAGTAACCCATACAGATACTATAGTAACCCATACAGGTACTATTGTAACCCATACAGATAATATAATATAGAAACCCACACATATACTACATCAACCAGCAACCCATATAGATACTATAGTAACCAGTAACCCATACAGATACTATAGTAACCCATACAGATACCACAGTAACCCATACAGGTACTATAGTAACCCATACAGGTACTATAGTAACCCATACAGATACCACAGTAACCCATACAGATACTATAGTAACCCATACAGATACCACAGTAACCCATACAGGTACTATAGTAACCCATACAGGTACTATAGTAACCCATACAGATACTATAATAACCCATACAGATACCACAGTAACCCATACAGATACTATAGTAACCCATACAGATACCACAGTAACCCATACAGGTACTATAGTAACCCATACAGGTACTATAGTAACCCATACAGATAATATAATATAGAAACCCACACAGATACTACATCAACCAGCAACCCATATAGATACTATAGTAACCAGTAACCCATACAGATACTATAGTAACCCATACAGATACCACAGTAACCCATACAGATACCACAATAATCCATACAGATACTAAAGTAACCCATACATATACTATAGTAACCCACACAGATACTATAGTAACCCATACAGATACCACAGTAACCCATACAGATACTATAGTAACCCATACAGGTACTATAGTAACCCATACAGATACTATAATAACCCATACAGATACCACAGTAACCCATACAGATACTATAGTAACCCATACAGATACTATAGTAACCCATACAGATACTATAATAACCCATACAGATACCACAGTAACCCATACAGATACTATAATATAGAAACCCACACAGATACTACATCAACCAGCAACCCATATAGATACTATAGTAACCAGTAACCCATACAGATACTATAGTAACCCATACAGATACCACAGTAACCCATACAGGTACTATAGTAACCCATATAGATAATATAATATAGAAACCCACACAGATACTACATCAACCAGCAACCCATATAGATACTATAGTAACCAGTAACCCATACAGATACTATAGTAACCCATACAGATACCACAGTAACCCATACAGGTACTATAGTAACCCATACAGGTACTATAGCAACCCATACAGATAATATAATATAGAAACCCACACAGATACTACATCAACCAGCAACCCATATAGATACTATAGTAACCAGTAACCCATACAGATACTATAGTAACCCATACAGATACCACAGTAACCCATACATATACTATAGTAACCCATACAGGTACTATAGTAACCCATACAGATACTATAGCAACTCATACAAATACTATAGTAACTCATACAGATAATATAATATAGAAACCCACACAGATACTACATCAACCAGCAACCCACACAGATACTATAGTAACCCAAAGCCAGAAATTAAACCCTACATTTGGCTAAACTAGCTTAGCTTTAGCTTTGATGTTGTTTTTAGCAATTAGCATTTAGCCCAATGTTACAGAAGACTAGATTATTAAACTCTAATTCAGACACAACTGACTGTATCCTGCCTTAGAATCATCACTGAGTACACCTGAGTACACCTGAGTACACATTTATTTATAATTTATAGCAAAAAACAGAATGTTTTTAAGCTACTCACCTCCACCTAAAAGGCTGCATGTACTTCCTGTGTCATCTGGTTCAAAGACAATGTAAATAGCAGTGCTGCCCCCCTGTGGCTAAAGTCAGTATAGTTTAGTAAAATCAAATCAATTAATTAACCAATTAACCAACCAGTCAATCAATCAACCAACCTTTATTTCCACTCAGAAACTACATTTTTAAAACGATTTAGTGACACAGTAAGCTTTCCTGTACCTTTATGCAGAGGAATAACATTAGATTCAGATAAAATGAAAAGGTTAAAATATACATAATGTGCTCTAAAATAACATAATATAACTTTTGTAATATTTTTAAAAATTAAATTAACTCTAAATAAAAATTATGTGTATGTGTATTAATGTGTCAACAAGCAATTTGTCAGGTTTTATGAAAGTTTTTTATTTTTTATGTACAGAAATGAAGTTTATCTTTTCGTTGCCCTGCAATAACGGGCATTTTTCAGGCATGTATTTGCTAACAATGTGTTTGGATGTTATTACATATATTATGTGCACAAGCTCTAAATATATCTGTATTTATTTAATTGTACACATTTTAACACATTTTGCCAGAGAAATTGATACAAGATTGTTCTATGGAAGAAAAGACAAAATACAACAACCCGTACAGATACTATAACAACAATATAACTATTTTAGCATCTTTCACCAGTAACATCAACACAGAGTTGTTAGCTTTGTTATTGTTGTTAGCTATTAGCATTTAGCATTTATCCTGCCTCAAAACCACGCCTGAGTATACCTGAGCACATGTGAGCACAACTACGTATTTATTTATTCAAATTCAGACCAAAAACCAGGGACTTTTAAAGCTACTCACCTCCACCTCATGTACTTCCGGTGACCTCTGGTTGAAAGAGTATGTAAACAGCAGTGCTGCCGCCCTGTGGTTAAACTCAGTATAGTTCAGTAACTACAGCAGTTCTGTTCAGAGAGGAAGTTAATTATTTATTAATATTCCTTCATCTACAGTAGACAGTAGTGCAGAAAGAAAATGCTTTTGAGAAGATTAAATTCCTTAAAACAAAGAAAAATTTTAATTTTTAAATGTTTTTATTTTTTTAATGTTCCTAAATCGCCGTTGTAGATTTTAGCCAATAGCTCACAATCCAAACATCTGTTCTGTTCAACTGCAGCTTCAGTAGAAGATGTTTTAGGGCGGACGCTGTAGAGGACAGTTAATATCATGAATATGAAATCTAGAGCTAAAATTAAGCTGTTCTTCCTTCTGTTCTTTAATAATCTATAGCAGAACATCTCTACACACTGAAAAAAAAAAACTGTATAAATCTGAGCTGCTCTCTTTTACCCAGATTTACCCCACAGGCTCTCAGTCTCTACTCTGAGTGAACAGGAGCTTCAGCACTGTGGAAGTGTGGTGATGGTTCAGATGATGATGATGATGCAGATGATGATGATGATGCAGAATGAGGGCATGATGATCCTCACAATGATGAAGAACACTAACCACAACCACACGCTTTATATACCGCCTCTTCATCCGCAGGCTGCTGATTGGTCAGTTGCTTCGTCAATATGCAAATTAAACCGTGTGTCAGATGAAGCTGAGGTTTGAAACAGAGGGTGATCAAACTGAGATCAAATGACAGATCAAACCAACCAATAGATCAAACAGATTTACATTAATAGCAGAAAACATCACTAATAGAATAAAACCTCACACCTAAAACACAAAGAATTAAAACTGTACTTGTGGAAGTTAATTATTCTTTGTTGAAACTGACTTAACTTTGCTAATACCATAATTTTATATAAACTGAGATTCTAGTTTAACCGTCCACCTTAAATGTAACATTTTTGTAACAAAGTAAAAAAAAAATAATTCAGAGTTTTCCCTTCCACCTTAAATGCAGCTAATAAGTTATTATTTTTCATGAGTTTTTTTTATTCCACCTTAATCCCAACAGCTGATAAGTTAAAACAAGTTCCAGAGTTTTACTTTCCATCTAAAATGAGGCAGTAAATAAGTTAAAACATTTGAAAGAGTTTTCCCTTCCACCTTAAATCCAGTAACTAATAAGTTATCCTTTAGTGTAGTTTCTCTGTTGAGGGTTGTATTTGTTGTAATTTTGTTGTTTCACACCAAACCATAACATCCCATAATAATACAGCATAGTCCATAATAAACAAAAAGATACAGTTCTTTTTTCCACTTAATTGTTGTGTGTGACTCCAAATCCAGGCCTGCACTGGTTAATAAATTTGATTTCCATTGATGATTTTTGTGTGATTTTGTTGTTAGAACATTTAACTACAGAATCTACAGAATAAAGTATTTAATGAGAAAATTTAATTCATTCACATCTAGGATGAGTTATTTGAGTGGTCCCTTTATTTTTCTGAGCAGTGTATTATATACTTGTTAGTTAGCTAGTTAAATGTGAGTGACTTAATGTAAAATTGTAAAATGGTGGGCGGGGTTTAACAGCTGCTTACCTCCACCTGAGACCCACCATGTGCTTCCTGTCACGTTTAAAGAGAATCTAAATAACAGTGACAAACTCGGTATTACAGCAGCTCTGATTAAATATTTCTGATTCCTGTAAATAAACTCGGAATTACAGCAATTTAATTCAATTTTATTTCTATAGCTCTTTTACAACAGACATGTTCATAAAGCAGCTTTACAGAGAAAAACAGGTCCAAAAAACTCCCTTAAATTAAGAGGAATGACCAAGACTCAGTCAGAGGAACCCATGAAGAGCTGTAGATAATATATAAACAGGCTGTGAGTTATGAGAGTGTGGGTAGGTGATGGGTATATGATCAGTGATAATAATAAAGATATAATGAGAGATATAGATAATATATAAACAGATTCTGAGTGTGTTAATGCTGATCAGGGTTGTAGAGCAGGAACACAGCGGGCCGTGGAGAGCCAGGCTGGAGCATCAGGAACAGCATCTCTACACATGTACAAGAGATAGAGAGATAAAGAGAGAGAGAGAGAGAGAGAGAGAGAGAGAGAGAGACAGACAGAGAGCTGTATGATGATTAGGGCAGGGTTTATGTTTGCTGGGTGAGATGAATAGTTAGAAGGGCAAAGGTAAGAGAAAAATTACAGAAATTGCGATGAGACACTAATCAAAAGCTTGAGCAAATAGAAATATTTTGAGTCTAGATTTAAAGATTGAGTGTGTCTGAGTCCCGTATATTAATAGGGAGGTTATTCCAAAGTTGGGGAGCTTTATAAAAGAACGCTCTTCCTCCTGCATAGTTTTTCCTAATACGCGGGACTAATAACAGGCCATCGTCTTGGGAGCGGAGTGAACGTGGCGGATTGTAAGGAGTAAGAAGTTCCTGTAGATAATGCGGGGCCAGACCATTGAGGGATTTATACGTCAGGAGAAGTATTTTATAATCTATACGAAATTTAACAGGTAGCCAGTGTAGGGATGAAAGAAAAGGTGTAATATTATCGAACTTTCTAGCTCTAGTAAGCACTCTCGCGTTATGAATGCATGCACCAGCTTCTCAGCATCTTCCAGAGAGAGTATACTGCGGATTTTAGTTATATTTTTGTAAATGGAAGGATGCAGTTTTAACTATGCTACATATGTGTGCGTCAAACGAGAGAAACAATATTTCTCACAGTTTTACCAGGTATAATTAAGTGACCGTCTATGTTTACAGAATTAAGATTTATGTTTTTATGAATATTAGGACCTAATAAAAGGACCTCAGTTTTATCAGAATTAGGTAAGAGAAAGTTGTCATCCAATTTTTAATCTCTTTAATACAGTCTGTTATTTGATTTAGACAGAGGTCCTCGTTGGGTTTAGCAGATATGTAAAGTTGCGTGTCATCAGCATAGCAGTGAAAGTTAATACCATGCCTACGGATGACTTTACCCAGCGGGAACATGTAAAGAGTAATGGACCCAGTATTGATCCTTAGACTGAAAAGAGCATTCGTTATTTAAATAAACACACTGGAAACGATCTCTCAGATAAGATCTGAACCAGGTGAGGGAATATCCTTTAATTCCTATAAGATTTTCTAACCTATCAAGCAGAATAGTGTGATCTATGGTGTCGAAGGCAGCACTAAGATCTAGAAGTACAAGGATGGCAGTACTGCCCCTCTCAAGAGCTGAAAGTAAATCATTAGTTACTCTGAGTAAAGCTGTTTCAGTGCTATGGCTTTGTCTAAATCCAGATAAATCCAGAAAAACCTCATGAATACTATTGCTTTGTAGATACAAGCACAGCTGGTTAAACACAAGTTTTTCTAAGATAATAGCTTATATAATTATCAAGCTCGCGGGGGTCCAGATTTGGCTTTTTTTGCATAATGGACTTAATGACCACCAGTTTAAGAGAATTGGGTATGTAGCCCATGCTAAGAGATGAATTTACTATTTCTAGTAATGATTTACCCACCTTTGGCAGTGCCTGTTTAAATAATTGTGTGGGTACTGGATCTAATATACATGATGTCGATTTTGATGAGTTAATTACACTAAGTAAATATTTTTCTGTAACCGGGCCGAAATACTCTGGGTGGGCCTCAGAGCTGGAGCAGCATTCATTAATCTGTATAGGTAAATTTTGGGAGTGATACTGAATTTTTTTTTGTAGTCTGTGAGACTATGCTGCCATGCAAGCCGGAAAAATGTCGCCATTTACGTTCAAAGTTACGAGTGGTTTGTTTGTGTGTGGTCATTATACCACGGTGCTAGCTTTTTATCCCTAATTTGTTTTATATTTGTCGGCGCTACGCGGTCTAGGTTAGAGCGGAGCACAGTCTGTAGATTTTCTGTTATGTGCTCGAGATCATGTTCATGGGACGGAAGGGAGATAGTTAAGTCAGGGAGGTTATTTATAAATGCATAAGCAATTGAGGTTGTTATTTTACACTTGCTGATATAGCGGGGCAAGAGGAGAATATTTTGATTAAAAACTATTTAAAAAATAATTAAATAATGATCGGATATGAATCATAATGAGAAAGACTAACAGAATAATTGCACTTTTGTCAGAAAAAGGCACAAACTAAACTGCCCATTACATAGACCACTAACCTGGACAGAGCCAGTCAGTCCCAGACGGCGGATCCCAGGCGGCTGGGGTGAAGCCCGTTTCGGTGAAAGAGGGCTGGACGCTCCCGAAAGCTCTCCCAGTTTTCCACAGGGGCCGATTCCACTAGCAGAGCACCAGTCCCGCAGCCAGCAGTGGAGAGCGTAGAGGCGGCTGAACGGCTGATTTATTTACAGAAAAAGAAAAATGGTCAAAGTAAGGAAAAGAAAACTAAGCAGTAGTAGCTTTCAGACCTTAAATAATGCAAAGAAACAACATTTAGAAACAAAAACACCCATTGTAATCCTCTGGAATATAATCAAGAGGAAGACCAAACTGAACTGCTTGAATTTTTGCACCAGGAGTAAAGCAGCATAAAGTTATCCAAAAGCAGTGTGTAAGACTGGTGGAGGAGAACATGATGCCAAGATGCATGAAAAAAAAAACTGTGATTAAAAACCAGGGTTAATATTCTAACAAACTTTGTCTCTCTGAGCACTACTGTAATAATTTAAAAAATTACAAAATATAATTTAGCATTTTTAGCACTGTTAAGGTCATAGTGCCTATGTCCAGCCATTTGAAATTACACTATTCAAATAGTTTATTACTCTAAACTGATTTAATTTAATGGCTCAAACACTGAATACTTAAGCTTGGAAGGTGTGCAGTGTAAGAAAGGAAGAGGCAACATAATCTATTTTACAGTTAATTTAAAACAAACACAGAATATAGAGACACATAAACAGTACAACAATATTATCTTACCTCAGATAATCAGATAAGGCTGAAGGTAGTTTAATATTCACAGATATTGCTTCTCCGAACGACTGTGAACTAATGGGAGTGTTCACACAAACATACTACTGATTATATTAAACACCTCACAGATCAATACTGCAGGAGATATAATGAAGGAAAGCAGGTCAGCTGTTTACTAACAATGTACATATAAATAAAATATACAATATGTCATTAAATGGAATTATATATACACAATGTTCCATTACTTATTTTTTCGAGCTTTACTTTACTTTTCCAGTTCTAGTGTAATCCATTCAGTTCTTAAGTAGGACATGTGCTTAAAAGCTCTATACTCCGACTTTAAGGAAAACCTGGAATATATATATATATATATATATATATATATATATATATATATATATATATATATATATATATATATATATAATATATATATATATAAAGCTAATGCTCCAGTGTGATTTTGAAGGACTTTTTTCATTTTCGGCCAGAAAAATACACATCAGATTAAGAGTTCTAATCTCCTACTTTATGGAAAACCTGTTATTAGTCTGGATAAAACTGATTTTATATTGTAAAATCCTTAAAAGTATGCCATGTTGCCCATTGCTTTTACAATACAAATATCCAAAAGGCTGTTATCCGTGATAATAATAATAATAATAATAATAATAATAATAATAATAATAATTATTATTATTATTATTTAAAAATAATAATAATAAAATAATAAAATTTTCACTCTATCACGTTTATTATGTTTAACTAATTACTCATTAAAGCAGCCACACCTGACACGTGCATTACAACACAGTAACCTACTCAGCTAAATACAGTATAACTTTCATAAGTTATCTAGTTCCAAATAATTATACTTAACTGTTTATTTTACAATAAATTACTCCACAGCATCCTGAATTTTCTATGCAGCATGAACTAGTAATTTAGACACTATTCACACATTTCAGCCACATTTAGTGATATTTGATTCATTAAAACACCCACAATAATAAAGCATTCAATCACACAGTAGTGCAGTTTTTACCAGATTAATATAAATATAAAAGCTAAAGCTGTATTTACTAGTCAGAAACTGTGTTGTTTGAGTGTAAAAGTGTAAAGTTTACCCGCGCTTTTCAGCAGAGGCTGAACTGCAGCTTCTCTCCAGGTTGAGGAGTTAATTAATTAGTTCATTAATTAATTCATTCATTAGCGGCAGTTCCTCAGTTTATCCTCCGTCTCTGCTGTTTTACTGCAGTCCTACAATCAACCAATCACACAGCCGGAGACCCATCGCAGCTCTACACCAGCAGCGCCACCTAGCGGCTTGGAATGTAACAACAGCCAACCGCAGCGACAGATCAGCAGTTACAGATCAGCAGTTATAAATAAACTGATATTTTTCAATCAATATTTCTAGCTAGATTCCACTTCTGTCTGTGCCACTTTTGAACAAGGGGATGAGAAAATTTGTGTTTTTTATTAAAAATAAAAATATCACACCAAAAGTAAACAGTATGGCTTCACATAAAAAAAATAATAATAACTAGCAAACCTGCTCTCAGAACTATTTAAAACTAACTAAATTGAAGGAGAAAAACGAAATAAAATTAAACTATAATGAAAAATGGAAAACTATTATAACTTTGTACTGATCAAGAGACCACACTGATCAATACATCACAACAATCAACAGACCACAGTGATCAGTACATCACACTGATCAACACATCACATTGATCAGCACATCACACTGTTCAACACATCACACTGATCAATATGCCACACTTATCAAAATACCACAGTGATCAATATACCAAACTGATTAATACACCACACTGATCAATACATTACACTGATCAACATATCACACTGATCAACACACAGATTGATTTTGATGTAGAATTTTTGTTGAATTTTTAATGAAAATGTCTGGTCTCTGTTTGGAAAGAAATCACATACCGAAATACAACAACTATTAAAATACATTTCTTTAATCTCAATGTTTTTTGAGAGAATTTAATAGAATTTTATATATATGTTTCTTTGCCTGATGACAATAATAATAATAATGTTCTATTTTTAACAGAATTTCCATATAGATATATTTACTCTATAATTTAAATAATGGGCCTGATTGTAAAATAACAGAAAATAATGATGTAAGAGTTCTGCTCTAAATCGCAGCACTATTTAACAGTGAAGGTCGTGATTCGGCCACTGCTGCCCTCAGAGCCGAAGCACACAGAAACAGGAGCGTAGATCCATCCGCAGAAGTGGGTTTTGAGAAGTCTGGCAGTGGAGCTAAACTCTAACTCCAAGGTAAAAAAATATTTTAAATTAAAAATATCGCTAAACAAAAAGAGAAATATAATTTTGCAGGTTAAATTCATTCCTAAATACAACCTGGAAACTTTTTATCTGTGTTTAGTTTAGTTATTGAACCTTGGTAACTAAATTTAGCAGTAATGGTTAAAACGGAGCTAGCTAACATTAGCTACATTTCCTGAGGTAAATTTAAGCTCTTTATTAATGGTAGTTAGTTCAGTAAGGAAGAAAGCTAGCCTAGCTAAGTAACTAGTTAATTTTTTCCCTAATAGTGTTAGATTTATATAGTGAAGTAAAATAACTAAATTAAACACACAGAAATAGTTTCCGGACTGCATTTAGAAATGTGTTACAGCTCCAGCTAATTAACTTATTAGCTAGTTAGCTAGTTTAGCTTACATTCAATATGAACCATGTCTTTTTCTCTTTTCAGATTCACACCACATCGCAGTTCTGCTGTAAAATCTTTCTGAAATGTAAGTATTTTATTACAGTAATTATCATACTGGTACCACTGGAAACAATTAGGTACGTTCTTTTTTAATAGTATAAAAATAAATGTATAGTAAGAGTATATATTTTAATAAAAGCAATGTCCTGTGTTCTTGCTTTATAAAAAGAAAAAAAGAAAATTTTATAATGTATTTGTATTATGGGTATAAATAAGCACATTCCTGCCCTGTATCACAGCTTTCTGGGGTTAGTATATTATAGTAAAAATTATTCCACATTTTAATGTTTGAAGGTTTCATTGTTATTGTAGGTATAAGATAGCTATCACTAGCTAGCTAGAATTGCTATATATCCGTATAGGTATCAATGCTAGTTAAGTTAGTTAGCTAGCAGTTTGGCAAGCTAATTTCAATACTTTAACTACTAGCTAAAGTGTAAAAATTGATAATATTCTGATTCCAAGGCTTTCATCTGCATAATTAACCACACGTATGTTTTAAGGGTGTCCACCTAGCAATTAGCTAGCTGTAACAAATTAGTTACATTTCCTGAGGCATATTTAAACTATTTAGCTAGGTTTATTAAAGTAAAAATCATATCAGCATCACTTGTAACATTTAGGTATGTGCCTTTTTTTAATTATAAATATAAATGTATATTATGAGTATCTGTTGTTAATAAAGGAACTGTCATGTGTTTTTGCATTATGGGAAAGGTAAATTTTATGATGTATTTGTATTATGGGTATAAATAAGCGCATTCCTGCCCTGTATCATAGCTCTCAGGGGTTAGTATAGTATAAATTACTCCACGCTTTTATGGAGGTGTCATTGTTATTGTAGGTATAAGATAGCTATAGCTAGCTGGCTAGCCTTGCTTCATATACCTATAGGCAATAATTAATGCTATTTAAGTTAGTTAGCAGTTTGGTGATCTAATTTCAATAGAACTATTAGCTAAAGTGTAAAAATTGATAATATTCAGATTCCCAGGCTTTCATCTGCATAATTAACCACACATATGTTTTGAGGGTGTCAACCTAGCAATTAGCTAGCTAACTAATGAGCTACATTTCCTGAGGTATATTTAAACTATATAGCTAGGTTTATTACAGTAATTATTATATCAGCATCACTTGTAACATTTAGGTATGTGCCTTTTTTAAATATAAATATAAATGTATATTATGAGTATCTTGTGTTAATAAAGGAAACAATCATGTGTTTTTGCTTTATGGAACAGGTTATTTTGTATGATGTATATGTATTATGGGTATAAATAAGTGCATTTCTGCCCTGTATCACAGCTTTCTGGGGTTAATATAGTATAGTATAAATTACTCCACATTTTTATGTTAGGAGGTTTATTAATATTGTAGGTATAAGATTGTTAGCTAGCTATCTAGCCTTGCTACATATTGCTATTGGTATTAATGCTAGTTGAGTTAGTTAGCTAGCAGTTTGGCAAGCTAATTTCAATAGTTAAACTAGTAGCTAAAGTGTAAAAAAAATCATAATATTCAGATTCCCAGGCTTTCATCTGCATGATTAACCACACATATGTTTTGAAGATGTCCACTTAGCAATTAGCTAGCTGTAACTAATTAGCTACATTTCCTGAAGTAACTTTAAAACTATTCAGCTAGGTTTATTGCAGTAATTATTGTATCAGCATCACTTGTAACATTCAGGTACGTCTTTTTTTTTAATAGTACAAATATAAATGTTTAGTAGGAGTATCTGTTGTCAATAAAGGAAACTGTCATGTGTTTTTGCTTTATGGAAAATGTTATTTTTATTATGTATTTGTATTATGGGTATAAATAAGTGCATTCCTGCCCTGTATCATGGCTTTTTGGGGTTAGTAGTTTGTGAGCTGCCAATTTGAATTTCTGTGGTAAAATACATGTTATTATATTACTTTATATTTTAGATAAATTACTCCACATTTTAACATTAATAGGTTTAATTGTTTATTGTGGGTCTAAGGTAGTTAATACTAGCTAGCATAGCTACATACCCCTAAAGGTATCAATGCTAGTTAAGTTAGGCAAACTGATTTCAATAGTTTAACTATTAGCTAAAGTGTAAAAATTGATAATATTCAGATTCCTATGCTTTCATCTGCATAATTAACCACACATGTTTTAAGGGTGTCTACCTAGCAATTAGCTAGCTAACTAATTAGCTACATTTCTTGAGGTAAATTTAAGCTATTTAGCTAGGTTTATTACAGTAATTGTCATATCAGCAACACTTGTAACATTTAGGTACCTACCTTTTTTAAATATTATAAATATAAATGTATTTTATATTTTAGTTAAGTTAGTTAGCTAGCAGTTTGGCAAGTTAATAGCAATAGTTAAATTAGACGGTAAAGTGTACAAAATTATAATATTCAGATTGCCAGGCTTTAATCTGCATAATTATTCACACACATGTTTCAGGGTGTGCACTGAGCAATTAGCCAGCCAACTAATTAACTAAATTTCTTGAGATAATTTAAACAATTTAGCTAGGATTATTACAGTAATGATCACATCAGCATCACTTGTAACATTCAGGTAAGTGTTTTTTCAAGTACTACTATTACAAATTAGGGTTAGGGTTAGGGTTAGGTTAGGTTATGGTTAGGGTTAGGGTTAGGGTTAGGGTTATGGTTAGGGTTAGGGTTAGGGTTAGGGTTAGGGTTAGGGTTAGGGTTAGGGTTAGGGTTAGGTTAGGGTTAGGGTTAGGGTTAGGGTTAGGGTTAGGGTTAGGGTTAGGGTTAGGGTTAGGGTTAGGGTTAGGGTTAGGGTTAGGGTTAGGGTTAGGGTTAGGGTTAGGGTTAGGGTTAGGGTTAGGGTTAGGGTTAGGGTTAGGGTTAGGGTTAGGGTTAGGGTTAGGGTTAGGTTAGGGTTAGGGTTAGGGTTAGGGTTAGGGTTAGGGTTAGGGTTAGGGTTAGGGTTAGGGTTAGGGTTAGGGTTAGGGTTAGGGTTAGGGTTAGGGTTAGGGTTAGGGTTAGGGTTAGGGTTAGGGTTAGGGTTAGGGTTAGGGTTAGGGTTAGGGTTAGGGTTAGGGTTAGGGTTAGGGTTAGGGTTAGGGTTAGGGTTAGGGTTAGGGTTAGGGTTAGGGTTAGGGTTAGGGTTAGGGTTAGGGTTAGGGTTAGGGTTAGGGTTAGGGTTAGGGTTAGGGTTAGGGTTAGGGTTAGGGTTAGGGTTAGGGTTAGGGTTAGGGTTAGGGTTAGGGTTAGGGTTAGGGTTAGGGTTAGGGTTAGGGTTAGGGTTAGGGTTAGGGTTAGGGTTAGGGTTAGGGTTAGGGTTAGGGTTAGGGTTAGGGTTAGGGTTAGGGTTAGGGTTAGGGTTAGGGTTAGGGTTAGGGTTAGGGTTAGGGTTAGGGTTAGGGTTAGGGTTAGGGTTAGGGTTAGGGTTAGGGTTAGGGTTAGGGTTAGGGTTAGGGTTAGGGTTAGGGTTAGGGTTAGGGTTAGGGTTAGGGTTAGGGTTAGGGTTAGGGTTAGGGTTAGGGTTAGGGTTAGGGTTAGGGTTAGGGTTAGGGTTAGGGTTAGGGTTAGGGTTAGGGTTAGGGTTAGGGTTAGGGTTAGGGTTAGGGTTAGGGTTAGGGTTAGGGTTAGGGTTAGGGTTAGGGTTAGGGTTAGGGTTAGGGTTAGGGTTAGGGTTAGGGTTAGGGTTAGGGTTAGGGTTAGGGTTAGGGTTAGGGTTAGGGTTAGGGTTAGGGTTAGGGTTAGGGTTAGGGTTAGGGTTAGGGTTAGGGTTAGGGTTAGGGTTAGGGTTAGGGTTAGGGTTAGGGTTAGGGTTAGGGTTAGGGTTAGGGTTAGGGTTAGGGTTAGGGTTAGGGTTAGGGTTAGGGTTAGGGTTAGGGTTAGGGTTAGGGTTAGGGTTAGGGTTAGGGTTAGGGTTAGGGTTAGGGTTAGGGTTAGGGTTAGGGTTAGGGTTAGGGTTAGGGTTAGGGTTAGGGTTAGGGTTAGGGTTAGGGTTAGGGTTAGGGTTAGGGTTAGGGTTAGGGTTAGGGTTAGGGTTAGGGTTAGGGTTAGGGTTAGGGTTAGGGTTAGGGTTAGGGTTAGGGTTAGGGTTAGGGTTAGGGTTAGGGTTAGGGTTAGGGTTAGGGTTAGGGTTAGGGTTAGGGTTAGGGTTAGGGTTAGGGTTAGGGTTAGGGTTAGGGTTAGGGTTAGGGTTAGGGTTAGGGTTAGGGTTAGGGTTAGGGTTAGGGTTAGGGTTAGGGTTAGGGTTAGGGTTAGGGTTAGGGTTAGGGTTAGGGTTAGGGTTAGGGTTAGGGTTAGGGTTAGGGTTAGGGTTAGGGTTAGGGTTAGGGTTAGGGTTAGGGTTAGGGTTAGGGTTAGGGTTAGGGTTAGGGTTAGGGTTAGGGTTAGGGTTAGGGTTAGGGTTAGGGTTAGGGTTAGGGTTAGGGTTAGGGTTAGGGTTAGGGTTAGGGTTAGGGTTAGGGTTAGGGTTAGGGTTAGGGTTAGGGTTAGGGTTAGGGTTAGGGTTAGGGTTAGGGTTAGGGTTAGGGTTAGGGTTAGGGTTAGGGTTAGGGTTAGGGTTAGGGTTAGGGTTAGGGTTAGGGTTAGGGTTAGGGTTAGGGTTAGGGTTAGGGTTAGGGTTAGGGTTAGGGTTAGGGTTAGGGTTAGGGTTAGGGTTAGGGTTAGGGTTAGGGTTAGGGTTAGGGTTAGGGTTAGGGTTAGGGTTAGGGTTAGGGTTAGGGTTAGGGTTAGGGTTAGGGTTAGGGTTAGGGTTAGGGTTAGGGTTAGGGTTAGGGTTAGGGTTAGGGTTAGGGTTAGGGTTAGGGTTAGGGTTAGGGTTAGGGTTAGGGTTAGGGTTAGGGTTAGGGTTAGGGTTAGGGTTAGGGTTAGGGTTAGGGTTAGGGTTAGGGTTAGGGTTAGGGTTAGGGTTAGGGTTAGGGTTAGGGTTAGGGTTAGGGTTAGGGTTAGGGTTAGGGTTAGGGTTAGGGTTAGGGTTAGGGTTAGGGTTAGGGTTAGGGTTAGGGTTAGGGTTAGGGTTAGGGTTAGGGTTAGGGTTAGGGTTAGGGTTAGGGTTAGGGTTAGGGTTAGGGTTAGGGTTAGGGTTAGGGTTAGGGTTAGGGTTAGGGTTAGGGTTAGGGTTAGGGTTAGGGTTAGGGTTAGGGTTAGGGTTAGGGTTAGGGTTAGGGTTAGGGTTAGGGTTAGGGTTAGGGTTAGGGTTAGGGTTAGGGTTAGGGTTAGGGTTAGGGTTAGGGTTAGGGTTAGGGTTAGGGTTAGGGTTAGGGTTAGGGTTAGGGTTAGGGTTAGGGTTAGGGTTAGGGTTAGGGTTAGGGTTAGGGTTAGGGTTAGGGTTAGGGTTAGGGTTAGGGTTAGGGTTAGGGTTAGGGTTAGGGTTAGGGTTAGGGTTAGGGTTAGGGTTAGGGTTAGGGTTAGGGTTAGGGTTAGGGTTAGGGTTAGGGTTAGGGTTAGGGTTAGGGTTAGGGTTAGGGTTAGGGTTAGGGTTAGGGTTAGGGTTAGGGTTAGGGTTAGGGTTAGGGTTAGGGTTAGGGTTAGGGTTAGGGTTAGGGTTAGGGTTAGGGTTAGGGTTAGGGTTAGGGTTAGGGTTAGGGTTAGGGTTAGGGTTAGGGTTAGGGTTAGGGTTAGGGTTAGGGTTAGGGTTAGGGTTAGGGTTAGGGTTAGGGTTAGGGTTAGGGTTAGGGTTAGGGTTAGGGTTAGGGTTAGGGTTAGGGTTAGGGTTAGGGTTAGGGTTAGGGTTAGGGTTAGGGTTAGGGTTAGGGTTAGGGTTAGGGTTAGGGTTAGGGTTAGGGTTAGGGTTAGGGTTAGGGTTAGGGTTAGGGTTAGGGTTAGGGTTAGGGTTAGGGTTAGGGTTAGGGTTAGGGTTAGGGTTAGGGTTAGGGTTAGGGTTAGGGTTAGGGTTAGGGTTAGGGTTAGGGTTAGGGTTAGGGTTAGGGTTAGGGTTAGGGTTAGGGTTAGGGTTAGGGTTAGGGTTAGGGTTAGGGTTAGGGTTAGGGTTAGGGTTAGGGTTAGGGTTAGGGTTAGGGTTAGGGTTAGGGTTAGGGTTAGGGTTAGGGTTAGGGTTAGGGTTAGGGTTAGGGTTAGGGTTAGGGTTAGGGTTAGGGTTAGGGTTAGGGTTAGGGTTAGGGTTAGGGTTAGGGTTAGGGTTAGGGTTAGGGTTAGGGTTAGGGTTAGGGTTAGGGTTAGGGTTAGGGTTAGGGTTAGGGTTAGGGTTAGGGTTAGGGTTAGGGTTAGGGTTAGGGTTAGGGTTAGGGTTAGGGTTAGGGTTAGGGTTAGGGTTAGGGTTAGGGTTAGGGTTAGGGTTAGGGTTAGGGTTAGGGTTAGGGTTAGGGTTAGGGTTAGGGTTAGGGTTAGGGTTAGGGTTAGGGTTAGGGTTAGGGTTAGGGTTAGGGTTAGGGTTAGGGTTAGGGTTAGGGTTAGGGTTAGGGTTAGGGTTAGGGTTAGGGTTAGGGTTAGGGTTAGGGTTAGGGTTAGGGTTAGGGTTAGGGTTAGGGTTAGGGTTAGGGTTAGGGTTAGGGTTAGGGTTAGGGTTAGGGTTAGGGTTAGGGTTAGGGTTAGGGTTAGGGTTAGGGTTAGGGTTAGGGTTAGGGTTAGGGTTAGGGTTAGGGTTAGGGTTAGGGTTAGGGTTAGGGTTAGGGTTAGGGTTAGGGTTAGGGTTAGGGTTAGGGTTAGGGTTAGGGTTAGGGTTAGGGTTAGGGTTAGGGTTAGGGTTAGGGTTAGGGTTAGGGTTAGGGTTAGGGTTAGGGTTAGGGTTAGGGTTAGGGTTAGGGTTAGGGTTAGGGTTAGGGTTAGGGTTAGGGTTAGGGTTAGGGTTAGGGTTAGGGTTAGGGTTAGGGTTAGGGTTAGGGTTAGGGTTAGGGTTAGGGTTAGGGTTAGGGTTAGGGTTAGGGTTAGGGTTAGGGTTAGGGTTAGGGTTAGGGTTAGGGTTAGGGTTAGGGTTAGGGTTAGGGTTAGGGTTAGGGTTAGGGTTAGGGTTAGGGTTAGGGTTAGGGTTAGGGTTAGGGTTAGGGTTAGGGTTAGGGTTAGGGTTAGGGTTAGGGTTAGGGTTAGGGTTAGGGTTAGGGTTAGGGTTAGGGTTAGGGTTAGGGTTAGGGTTAGGGTTAGGGTTAGGGTTAGGGTTAGGGTTAGGGTTAGGGTTAGGGTTAGGGTTAGGGTTAGGGTTAGGGTTAGGGTTAGGGTTAGGGTTAGGGTTAGGGTTAGGGTTAGGGTTAGGGTTAGGGTTAGGGTTAGGGTTAGGGTTAGGGTTAGGGTTAGGGTTAGGGTTAGGGTTAGGGTTAGGGTTAGGGTTAGGGTTAGGGTTAGGGTTAGGGTTAGGGTTAGGGTTAGGGTTAGGGTTAGGGTTAGGGTTAGGGTTAGGGTTAGGGTTAGGGTTAGGGTTAGGGTTAGGGTTAGGGTTAGGGTTAGGGTTAGGGTTAGGGTTAGGGTTAGGGTTAGGGTTAGGGTTAGGGTTAGGGTTAGGGTTAGGGTTAGGGTTAGGGTTAGGGTTAGGGTTAGGGTTAGGGTTAGGGTTAGGGTTAGGGTTAGGGTTAGGGTTAGGGTTAGGGTTAGGGTTAGGGTTAGGGTTAGGGTTAGGGTTAGGGTTAGGGTTAGGGTTAGGGTTAGGGTTAGGGTTAGGGTTAGGGTTAGGGTTAGGGTTAGGGTTAGGGTTAGGGTTAGGGTTAGGGTTAGGGTTAGGGTTAGGGTTAGGGTTAGGGTTAGGGTTAGGGTTAGGGTTAGGGTTAGGGTTAGGGTTAGGGTTAGGGTTAGGGTTAGGGTTAGGGTTAGGGTTAGGGTTAGGGTTAGGGTTAGGGTTAGGGTTAGGGTTAGGGTTAGGGTTAGGGTTAGGGTTAGGGTTAGGGTTAGGGTTAGGGTTAGGGTTAGGGTTAGGGTTAGGGTTAGGGTTAGGGTTAGGGTTAGGGTTAGGGTTAGGGTTAGGGTTAGGGTTAGGGTTAGGGTTAGGGTTAGGGTTAGGGTTAGGGTTAGGGTTAGGGTTAGGGTTAGGGTTAGGGTTAGGGTTAGGGTTAGGGTTAGGGTTAGGGTTAGGGTTAGGGTTAGGGTTAGGGTTAGGGTTAGGGTTAGGGTTAGGGTTAGGGTTAGGGTTAGGGTTAGGGTTAGGGTTAGGGTTAGGGTTAGGGTTAGGGTTAGGGTTAGGGTTAGGGTTAGGGTTAGGGTTAGGGTTAGGGTTAGGGTTAGGGTTAGGGTTAGGGTTAGGGTTAGGGTTAGGGTTAGGGTTAGGGTTAGGGTTAGGGTTAGGGTTAGGGTTAGGGTTAGGGTTAGGGTTAGGGTTAGGGTTAGGGTTAGGGTTAGGGTTAGGGTTAGGGTTAGGGTTAGGGTTAGGGTTAGGGTTAGGGTTAGGGTTAGGGTTAGGGTTAGGGTTAGGGTTAGGGTTAGGGTTAGGGTTAGGGTTAGGGTTAGGGTTAGGGTTAGGGTTAGGGTTAGGGTTAGGGTTAGGGTTAGGGTTAGGGTTAGGGTTAGGGTTAGGGTTAGGGTTAGGGTTAGGGTTAGGGTTAGGGTTAGGGTTAGGGTTAGGGTTAGGGTTAGGGTTAGGGTTAGGGTTAGGGTTAGGGTTAGGGTTAGGGTTAGGGTTAGGGTTAGGGTTAGGGTTAGGGTTAGGGTTAGGGTTAGGGTTAGGGTTAGGGTTAGGGTTAGGGTTAGGGTTAGGGTTAGGGTTAGGGTTAGGGTTAGGGTTAGGGTTAGGGTTAGGGTTAGGGTTAGGGTTAGGGTTAGGGTTAGGGTTAGGGTTAGGGTTAGGGTTAGGGTTAGGGTTAGGGTTAGGGTTAGGGTTAGGGTTAGGGTTAGGGTTAGGGTTAGGGTTAGGGTTAGGGTTAGGGTTAGGGTTAGGGTTAGGGTTAGGGTTAGGGTTAGGGTTAGGGTTAGGGTTAGGGTTAGGGTTAGGGTTAGGGTTAGGGTTAGGGTTAGGGTTAGGGTTAGGGTTAGGGTTAGGGTTAGGGTTAGGGTTAGGGTTAGGGTTAGGGTTAGGGTTAGGGTTAGGGTTAGGGTTAGGGTTAGGGTTAGGGTTAGGGTTAGGGTTAGGGTTAGGGTTAGGGTTAGGGTTAGGGTTAGGGTTAGGGTTAGGGTTAGGGTTAGGGTTAGGGTTAGGGTTAGGGTTAGGGTTAGGGTTAGGGTTAGGGTTAGGGTTAGGGTTAGGGTTAGGGTTAGGGTTAGGGTTAGGGTTAGGGTTAGGGTTAGGGTTAGGGTTAGGGTTAGGGTTAGGGTTAGGGTTAGGGTTAGGGTTAGGGTTAGGGTTAGGGTTAGGGTTAGGGTTAGGGTTAGGGTTAGGGTTAGGGTTAGGGTTAGGGTTAGGGTTAGGGTTAGGGTTAGGGTTAGGGTTAGGGTTAGGGTTAGGGTTAGGGTTAGGGTTAGGGTTAGGGTTAGGGTTAGGGTTAGGGTTAGGGTTAGGGTTAGGGTTAGGGTTAGGGTTAGGGTTAGGGTTAGGGTTAGGGTTAGGGTTAGGGTTAGGGTTAGGGTTAGGGTTAGGGTTAGGGTTAGGGTTAGGGTTAGGGTTAGGGTTAGGGTTAGGGTTAGGGTTAGGGTTAGGGTTAGGGTTAGGGTTAGGGTTAGGGTTAGGGTTAGGGTTAGGGTTAGGGTTAGGGTTAGGGTTAGGGTTAGGGTTAGGGTTAGGGTTAGGGTTAGGGTTAGGGTTAGGGTTAGGGTTAGGGTTAGGGTTAGGGTTAGGGTTAGGGTTAGGGTTAGGGTTAGGGTTAGGGTTAGGGTTAGGGTTAGGGTTAGGGTTAGGGTTAGGGTTAGGGTTAGGGTTAGGGTTAGGGTTAGGGTTAGGGTTAGGGTTAGGGTTAGGGTTAGGGTTAGGGTTAGGGTTAGGGTTAGGGTTAGGGTTAGGGTTAGGGTTAGGGTTAGGGTTAGGGTTAGGGTTAGGGTTAGGGTTAGGGTTAGGGTTAGGGTTAGGGTTAGGGTTAGGGTTAGGGTTAGGGTTAGGGTTAGGGTTAGGGTTAGGGTTAGGGTTAGGGTTAGGGTTAGGGTTAGGGTTAGGGTTAGGGTTAGGGTTAGGGTTAGGGTTAGGGTTAGGGTTAGGGTTAGGGTTAGGGTTAGGGTTAGGGTTAGGGTTAGGGTTAGGGTTAGGGTTAGGGTTAGGGTTAGGGTTAGGGTTAGGGTTAGGGTTAGGGTTAGGGTTAGGGTTAGGGTTAGGGTTAGGGTTAGGGTTAGGGTTAGGGTTAGGGTTAGGGTTAGGGTTAGGGTTAGGGTTAGGGTTAGGGTTAGGGTTAGGGTTAGGGTTAGGGTTAGGGTTAGGGTTAGGGTTAGGGTTAGGGTTAGGGTTAGGGTTAGGGTTAGGGTTAGGGTTAGGGTTAGGGTTAGGGTTAGGGTTAGGGTTAGGGTTAGGGTTAGGGTTAGGGTTAGGGTTAGGGTTAGGGTTAGGGTTAGGGTTAGGGTTAGGGTTAGGGTTAGGGTTAGGGTTAGGGTTAGGGTTAGGGTTAGGGTTAGGGTTAGGGTTAGGGTTAGGGTTAGGGTTAGGGTTAGGGTTAGGGTTAGGGTTAGGGTTAGGGTTAGGGTTAGGGTTAGGGTTAGGGTTAGGGTTAGGGTTAGGGTTAGGGTTAGGGTTAGGGTTAGGGTTAGGGTTAGGGTTAGGGTTAGGGTTAGGGTTAGGGTTAGGGTTAGGGTTAGGGTTAGGGTTAGGGTTAGGGTTAGGGTTAGGGTTAGGGTTAGGGTTAGGGTTAGGGTTAGGGTTAGGGTTAGGGTTAGGGTTAGGGTTAGGGTTAGGGTTAGGGTTAGGGTTAGGGTTAGGGTTAGGGTTAGGGTTAGGGTTAGGGTTAGGGTTAGGGTTAGGGTTAGGGTTAGGGTTAGGGTTAGGGTTAGGGTTAGGGTTAGGGTTAGGGTTAGGGTTAGGGTTAGGGTTAGGGTTAGGGTTAGGGTTAGGGTTAGGGTTAGGGTTAGGGTTAGGGTTAGGGTTAGGGTTAGGGTTAGGGTTAGGGTTAGGGTTAGGGTTAGGGTTAGGGTTAGGGTTAGGGTTAGGGTTAGGGTTAGGGTTAGGGTTAGGGTTAGGGTTAGGGTTAGGGTTAGGGTTAGGGTTAGGGTTAGGGTTAGGGTTAGGGTTAGGGTTAGGGTTAGGGTTAGGGTTAGGGTTAGGGTTAGGGTTAGGGTTAGGGTTAGGGTTAGGGTTAGGGTTAGGGTTAGGGTTAGGGTTAGGGTTAGGGTTAGGGTTAGGGTTAGGGTTAGGGTTAGGGTTAGGGTTAGGGTTAGGGTTAGGGTTAGGGTTAGGGTTAGGGTTAGGGTTAGGGTTAGGGTTAGGGTTAGGGTTAGGGTTAGGGTTAGGGTTAGGGTTAGGGTTAGGGTTAGGGTTAGGGTTAGGGTTAGGGTTAGGGTTAGGGTTAGGGTTAGGGTTAGGGTTAGGGTTAGGGTTAGGGTTAGGGTTAGGGTTAGGGTTAGGGTTAGGGTTAGGGTTAGGGTTAGGGTTAGGGTTAGGGTTAGGGTTAGGGTTAGGGTTAGGGTTAGGGTTAGGGTTAGGGTTAGGGTTAGGGTTAGGGTTAGGGTTAGGGTTAGGGTTAGGGTTAGGGTTAGGGTTAGGGTTAGGGTTAGGGTTAGGGTTAGGGTTAGGGTTAGGGTTAGGGTTAGGGTTAGGGTTAGGGTTAGGGTTAGGGTTAGGGTTAGGGTTAGGGTTAGGGTTAGGGTTAGGGTTAGGGTTAGGGTTAGGGTTAGGGTTAGGGTTAGGGTTAGGGTTAGGGTTAGGGTTAGGGTTAGGGTTAGGGTTAGGGTTAGGGTTAGGGTTAGGGTTAGGGTTAGGGTTAGGGTTAGGGTTAGGGTTAGGGTTAGGGTTAGGGTTAGGGTTAGGGTTAGGGTTAGGGTTAGGGTTAGGGTTAGGGTTAGGGTTAGGGTTAGGGTTAGGGTTAGGGTTAGGGTTAGGGTTAGGGTTAGGGTTAGGGTTAGGGTTAGGGTTAGGGTTAGGGTTAGGGTTAGGGTTAGGGTTAGGGTTAGGGTTAGGGTTAGGGTTAGGGTTAGGGTTAGGGTTAGGGTTAGGGTTAGGGTTAGGGTTAGGGTTAGGGTTAGGGTTAGGGTTAGGGTTAGGGTTAGGGTTAGGGTTAGGGTTAGGGTTAGGGTTAGGGTTAGGGTTAGGGTTAGGGTTAGGGTTAGGGTTAGGGTTAGGGTTAGGGTTAGGGTTAGGGTTAGGGTTAGGGTTAGGGTTAGGGTTAGGGTTAGGGTTAGGGTTAGGGTTAGGGTTAGGGTTAGGGTTAGGGTTAGGGTTAGGGTTAGGGTTAGGGTTAGGGTTAGGGTTAGGGTTAGGGTTAGGGTTAGGGTTAGGGTTAGGGTTAGGGTTAGGGTTAGGGTTAGGGTTAGGGTTAGGGTTAGGGTTAGGGTTAGGGTTAGGGTTAGGGTTAGGGTTAGGGTTAGGGTTAGGGTTAGGGTTAGGGTTAGGGTTAGGGTTAGGGTTAGGGTTAGGGTTAGGGTTAGGGTTAGGGTTAGGGTTAGGGTTAGGGTTAGGGTTAGGGTTAGGGTTAGGGTTAGGGTTAGGGTTAGGGTTAGGGTTAGGGTTAGGGTTAGGGTTAGGGTTAGGGTTAGGGTTAGGGTTAGGGTTAGGGTTAGGGTTAGGGTTAGGGTTAGGGTTAGGGTTAGGGTTAGGGTTAGGGTTAGGGTTAGGGTTAGGGTTAGGGTTAGGGTTAGGGTTAGGGTTAGGGTTAGGGTTAGGGTTAGGGTTAGGGTTAGGGTTAGGGTTAGGGTTAGGGTTAGGGTTAGGGTTAGGGTTAGGGTTAGGGTTAGGGTTAGGGTTAGGGTTAGGGTTAGGGTTAGGGTTAGGGTTAGGGTTAGGGTTAGGGTTAGGGTTAGGGTTAGGGTTAGGGTTAGGGTTAGGGTTAGGGTTAGGGTTAGGGTTAGGGTTAGGGTTAGGGTTAGGGTTAGGGTTAGGGTTAGGGTTAGGGTTAGGGTTAGGGTTAGGGTTAGGGTTAGGGTTAGGGTTAGGGTTAGGGTTAGGGTTAGGGTTAGGGTTAGGGTTAGGGTTAGGGTTAGGGTTAGGGTTAGGGTTAGGGTTAGGGTTAGGGTTAGGGTTAGGGTTAGGGTTAGGGTTAGGGTTAGGGTTAGGGTTAGGGTTAGGGTTAGGGTTAGGGTTAGGGTTAGGGTTAGGGTTAGGGTTAGGGTTAGGGTTAGGGTTAGGGTTAGGGTTAGGGTTAGGGTTAGGGTTAGGGTTAGGGTTAGGGTTAGGGTTAGGGTTAGGGTTAGGGTTAGGGTTAGGGTTAGGGTTAGGGTTAGGGTTAGGGTTAGGGTTAGGGTTAGGGTTAGGGTTAGGGTTAGGGTTAGGGTTAGGGTTAGGGTTAGGGTTAGGGTTAGGGTTAGGGTTAGGGTTAGGGTTAGGGTTAGGGTTAGGGTTAGGGTTAGGGTTAGGGTTAGGGTTAGGGTTAGGGTTAGGGTTAGGGTTAGGGTTAGGGTTAGGGTTAGGGTTAGGGTTAGGGTTAGGGTTAGGGTTAGGGTTAGGGTTAGGGTTAGGGTTAGGGTTAGGGTTAGGGTTAGGGTTAGGGTTAGGGTTAGGGTTAGGGTTAGGGTTAGGGTTAGGGTTAGGGTTAGGGTTAGGGTTAGGGTTAGGGTTAGGGTTAGGGTTAGGGTTAGGGTTAGGGTTAGGGTTAGGGTTAGGGTTAGGGTTAGGGTTAGGGTTAGGGTTAGGGTTAGGGTTAGGGTTAGGGTTAGGGTTAGGGTTAGGGTTAGGGTTAGGGTTAGGGTTAGGGTTAGGGTTAGGGTTAGGGTTAGGGTTAGGGTTAGGGTTAGGGTTAGGGTTAGGGTTAGGGTTAGGGTTAGGGTTAGGGTTAGGGTTAGGGTTAGGGTTAGGGTTAGGGTTAGGGTTAGGGTTAGGGTTAGGGTTAGGGTTAGGGTTAGGGTTAGGGTTAGGGTTAGGGTTAGGGTTAGGGTTAGGGTTAGGGTTAGGGTTAGGGTTAGGGTTAGGGTTAGGGTTAGGGTTAGGGTTAGGGTTAGGGTTAGGGTTAGGGTTAGGGTTAGGGTTAGGGTTAGGGTTAGGGTTAGGGTTAGGGTTAGGGTTAGGGTTAGGGTTAGGGTTAGGGTTAGGGTTAGGGTTAGGGTTAGGGTTAGGGTTAGGGTTAGGGTTAGGGTTAGGGTTAGGGTTAGGGTTAGGGTTAGGGTTAGGGTTAGGGTTAGGGTTAGGGTTAGGGTTAGGGTTAGGGTTAGGGTTAGGGTTAGGGTTAGGGTTAGGGTTAGGGTTAGGGTTAGGGTTAGGGTTAGGGTTAGGGTTAGGGTTAGGGTTAGGGTTAGGGTTAGGGTTAGGGTTAGGGTTAGGGTTAGGGTTAGGGTTAGGGTTAGGGTTAGGGTTAGGGTTAGGGTTAGGGTTAGGGTTAGGGTTAGGGTTAGGGTTAGGGTTAGGGTTAGGGTTAGGGTTAGGGTTAGGGTTAGGGTTAGGGTTAGGGTTAGGGTTAGGGTTAGGGTTAGGGTTAGGGTTAGGGTTAGGGTTAGGGTTAGGGTTAGGGTTAGGGTTAGGGTTAGGGTTAGGGTTAGGGTTAGGGTTAGGGTTAGGGTTAGGGTTAGGGTTAGGGTTAGGGTTAGGGTTAGGGTTAGGGTTAGGGTTAGGGTTAGGGTTAGGGTTAGGGTTAGGGTTAGGGTTAGGGTTAGGGTTAGGGTTAGGGTTAGGGTTAGGGTTAGGGTTAGGGTTAGGGTTAGGGTTAGGGTTAGGGTTAGGGTTAGGGTTAGGGTTAGGGTTAGGGTTAGGGTTAGGGTTAGGGTTAGGGTTAGGGTTAGGGTTAGGGTTAGGGTTAGGGTTAGGGTTAGGGTTAGGGTTAGGGTTAGGGTTAGGGTTAGGGTTAGGGTTAGGGTTAGGGTTAGGGTTAGGGTTAGGGTTAGGGTTAGGGTTAGGGTTAGGGTTAGGGTTAGGGTTAGGGTTAGGGTTAGGGTTAGGGTTAGGGTTAGGGTTAGGGTTAGGGTTAGGGTTAGGGTTAGGGTTAGGGTTAGGGTTAGGGTTAGGGTTAGGGTTAGGGTTAGGGTTAGGGTTAGGGTTAGGGTTAGGGTTAGGGTTAGGGTTAGGGTTAGGGTTAGGGTTAGGGTTAGGGTTAGGGTTAGGGTTAGGGTTAGGGTTAGGGTTAGGGTTAGGGTTAGGGTTAGGGTTAGGGTTAGGGTTAGGGTTAGGGTTAGGGTTAGGGTTAGGGTTAGGGTTAGGGTTAGGGTTAGGGTTAGGGTTAGGGTTAGGGTTAGGGTTAGGGTTAGGGTTAGGGTTAGGGTTAGGGTTAGGGTTAGGGTTAGGGTTAGGGTTAGGGTTAGGGTTAGGGTTAGGGTTAGGGTTAGGGTTAGGGTTAGGGTTAGGGTTAGGGTTAGGGTTAGGGTTAGGGTTAGGGTTAGGGTTAGGGTTAGGGTTAGGGTTAGGGTTAGGGTTAGGGTTAGGGTTAGGGTTAGGGTTAGGGTTAGGGTTAGGGTTAGGGTTAGGGTTAGGGTTAGGGTTAGGGTTAGGGTTAGGGTTAGGGTTAGGGTTAGGGTTAGGGTTAGGGTTAGGGTTAGGGTTAGGGTTAGGGTTAGGGTTAGGGTTAGGGTTAGGGTTAGGGTTAGGGTTAGGGTTAGGGTTAGGGTTAGGGTTAGGGTTAGGGTTAGGGTTAGGGTTAGGGTTAGGGTTAGGGTTAGGGTTAGGGTTAGGGTTAGGGTTAGGGTTAGGGTTAGGGTTAGGGTTAGGGTTAGGGTTAGGGTTAGGGTTAGGGTTAGGGTTAGGGTTAGGGTTAGGGTTAGGGTTAGGGTTAGGGTTAGGGTTAGGGTTAGGGTTAGGGTTAGGGTTAGGGTTAGGGTTAGGGTTAGGGTTAGGGTTAGGGTTAGGGTTAGGGTTAGGGTTAGGGTTAGGGTTAGGGTTAGGGTTAGGGTTAGGGTTAGGGTTAGGGTTAGGGTTAGGGTTAGGGTTAGGGTTAGGGTTAGGGTTAGGGTTAGGGTTAGGGTTAGGGTTAGGGTTAGGGTTAGGGTTAGGGTTAGGGTTAGGGTTAGGGTTAGGGTTAGGGTTAGGGTTAGGGTTAGGGTTAGGGTTAGGGTTAGGGTTAGGGTTAGGGTTAGGGTTAGGGTTAGGGTTAGGGTTAGGGTTAGGGTTAGGGTTAGGGTTAGGGTTAGGGTTAGGGTTAGGGTTAGGGTTAGGGTTAGGGTTAGGGTTAGGGTTAGGGTTAGGGTTAGGGTTAGGGTTAGGGTTAGGGTTAGGGTTAGGGTTAGGGTTAGGGTTAGGGTTAGGGTTAGGGTTAGGGTTAGGGTTAGGGTTAGGGTTAGGGTTAGGGTTAGGGTTAGGGTTAGGGTTAGGGTTAGGGTTAGGGTTAGGGTTAGGGTTAGGGTTAGGGTTAGGGTTAGGGTTAGGGTTAGGGTTAGGGTTAGGGTTAGGGTTAG
>NW_026040026.1:0-36827 GCF_023375975.1 Astyanax mexicanus
CCTAAGACAGTGTCACAGGAACTTTTTATCTAAAAAGAAGGAATCGGACACAGAAATTCTCCCTTTAATAACAACGTTTTCCAAAGCGAGTCTTAATTTAAATCGGAACTTAAAAGGAAATTTTGAAAAATTCATAGAGAAGGATAAAATTCTGGACCACCATAGGGTAATCTCGGCCTACCGTAAAAACAAGAACCTGAAAGATATATTGGTGCAAAGCAAACTACCCCAAATACAAAATTCAAAAAATATACCCCGAGAATTTGCCGAATACAACCCAAGAACTGGATCTCCAACCCACGCACAGGGGAATTATTCAAAATCTGGCCACCCTTAAAACACAACATTGGCAACTG
The DNA here is from genome assembly GCF_023375975.1 of Astyanax mexicanus. Lineage (NCBI taxonomy): Eukaryota > Metazoa > Chordata > Actinopteri > Characiformes > Acestrorhamphidae > Astyanax > Astyanax mexicanus. The sequence goes on from NW_026040026.1 coordinate 357, forward strand.
TATTTATCTGATTTATTGCAAAAAATGTAATGTGCAATATGTGGGGGAAACCAGAAACACATTGGCTAGTAGAATGTGGCAACACAGGTACAACATTATTAACCAAAAAGAAACACAGACCTGGCTGGTCAAACACTTTATTAAACACGGGGTTCAATCACTGAGAGTCATGGGACTGCAATTCAACCCGTCATGGTCCCACCCTAAAAGAAAACATATGGAGAAAATCTGGATCAACAAATTAGGATCATTATATCCAGGGGGACTGAATGAACAATTGGCCTAGATCAGGAAATAAGAAAAAGGGAAAGTGATCATCATAAGGGGAGGAGGAGGCGTTGGGGAAGTGATCGTGCTTGGTGACGTGTGGTAGGCCCGTGCCTAACGAGGGTTCTGGACTTGTCCAGTCTTACTGGACTGGTCTTGGGGCTTCGGTAAATTGGGTCCTTGACCCAATTCTCTAAACCTAATCCAGCCAGTGCCACCCGCGATTGCCTGGGTGCGGTTGACTCCCGCGTCTCCCTACTCTTCCTCTCTTATCTACACCTTTAGTTTTAAATATAACCTGACCTTATTCTAATTATAACTTAAATATAACCCGAAACCAAACCTAAACCTAACCATAAACCGGAATTAAACCCAACCTTAACCCAACACCTAAACCTAACCTTAACCCAAAACCTAACCCTAAACCTAACCTTAACCTAACTTTAACCCAAAATCTAAACCTAGCCCTAAACCTAACCTTAACCTAAAACCTAAACCTAGCCCTAAACCTAACCTTAACCTTAACCCAAAAACCCAAACCTAGCCCTAAACCTAACCCTAAACTTAACCTTAACACAAAACCTAAACCTAACCTTAACCTAAAACCTAAACCTAACCTTAACCCAAAACCTAAACCTAGCCCTAAACCTAACCCTAAACTTAACCTTAACCTAAAACCTAACCTAACCTTAGCCCAAAAACCTAAACATAACCTTAGCCAAAAACCTAACCTTAACCCAAAACCTAAACCTAGCCCTAAACCTAACCCTAAACTTAACCTTAACCTAAAACCTAAACCTAACCTTAACCCAAAAACCTAAACCTAACCTTAACCAAAAACCTAAACCTAACCTTAACCTAAAACCTAAACCTAACCTTAACCCAAAACCTAAACCTAGCCCTAAACCTAAACCTAACCCTAAACTTAACCTTAACCAAAAACCTAACCTTAACCCAAAACCTAAACCTAGCCCTAAACCTAACCTTAACCTAAAACCTAAACCTAACCTTAACCAAAAACCTAAATCTAGCCCTAAACCTAACCTTAACCCAAAACCTAAACCTGACTAAAAATTTTAATATAAACATAACTTAAAACAGAACCTAACCCTCAACCCTACCACTGACCGCTCCATGATCTAATTATAATTAAAATATAAATACTACCTGATCTTAAAACCTAACTATAACCTAAAAATAACCTAAACCTAACCTTAAACCAACCACTGACCTAACCGTAATCTACTCTTAATTTAAACATAAATACAACTTAATCTTAAAATTTAACCCTAACCTAAAACATAACCTTAATCTAACCATAATACAATCAGAAAAAATATAATTAAATAAATAAAACATTTATATTGATCACATCATGCTTAGAACATTTCCAAGGCTTTAAAAACATTTTTTCCTTTATTAAAACCAGCTAGATGTAAAACACACAGAAAAAAACCCTCCTTTTTTCCCTCCTGTGGACTGCAGCAGTTCAAAATTCAAACCAAGCTAGGGGCGGAGCCTACCCCCTGCAGCTTATATAAGCAGCAGGAGGGAGAGCAGCACCCTCACTCACACACTCAAAACTGCTTGGAGAAAGACAAGAACCTACTCCTCTACTAAAACAACTATCATTCACACTCTCTCTCTCACACACACACACACACACACACACGCACACACACACACACACACACACACACAACCCTTTAATATTTTATTTTAATTTTGAATTTTTTTTGACTTCCTTTTACTTTGTTTTTTTGCTCTTTAATTTTGATTTATTTTCACTGGCAAGTCTGTGCCTGATGAAGGTTTGAAACAAACCGAAACGTTGCAACATCGGACTTGCCTCCTAAAAAAATACTAAAAAAACTCTTCAAAAAAAGATTTTTTTTCAAAAAAATAGAGAAAAATAGAGAAAAAATAGAGAAAAAATGGATTATGCTCGACCATATTACCCGAATAGACGGGTACGATTCCCAGACCATGGGGATTATTATTTTTATGGTCAAAAAAATGGAATGGGTTATCCAAGACCCACCTACAGACATGGAAGCAGTGGTCCCGCACCTGCGGCCCCCCACGTGACACGCTCCGCTGTACCTGAAAAAAAGAGAAACAAGAGATTTAGACAAAAAAACAGATCCAACAACAAAAAACACAAACCCAACACAACACAGACACACACTCAAACCAATAAAGAACACAACAGAAATAGCCCTCAATACAAACAATTCACTGCACTGGTTAAAAAGATTTTTAACCTCATACGTTCACACCACCATCTAGAAAAAGTGGCACCACACTCCAACACAGAACCCCCCACTTTTTCTAGAATCACCAACTATCTGGCTGACGTTGTAAAACCGGCCAACATAACACCTCTAACAAAATCCCTGTTAGAAGGTAACGCGAGAAACTGGGCGTACACAACACACCTCATTCTCGTAGACCACTATAAGGCCCACATAGAGCAAGAGGCTAGGAGTCTACAGAATGTTAGAGCTGATGAGTGCACAGCAGCCCTAACGGTGGCAACAAAATGGTATCGAAAAAGATACCCTAAAAAATTCTCAGAAGGGCCGGTTAAAAGCGTAGAGGCTCTCCTGGTGACACTAGGGGATGGAGCGGACAGTAGGGATGAAACTGAGCCAATTAATGCCTCAACAGAGCAGGAGGTGCTCTTCACCGAGGGGGATTTTCCACCTTTACCTCAGCGTGAAGGGGCCTCTTCAGCAGGCTCGTCTCCTTGGGGCCCATCTCCCTTCCCTCTCACACTGCCACCTAGGTCACCAAGAAGGAGAATTCGTAGGTCTGGACGGGTGGAGCCAAACCCAGGGGTTGCTCACCTAGAAAACCACAAAGAGCTATTACAAATTGAACCATATCCAGACACACAGAAAACTGACACTCCGCGGCTTATCCATGAGCCACGGTCTGAGACTCCCTGCAGACCCCCAGCTTTAGTGGAGGTGCATGCCCAAAACACCACCCCACCAAGGCCTGAGGAATCAGAACGGGATCCTCGAGTTAGACTTAGCGGGGAAACTGAGGGAGCCCATGTTCCTGAAACACCAGGAACACCAGCAGGAGAGACAGAGCTATGTCGGCCAGACGAGGTTTTGTCACCGGTTGATCCATTGGGTATAGTTCCTAGAGAGGAAAGGGAAATTAATTCCCTACCCAACTCCCCAATACAACCGGTCACAATAGAATTTAACTCACCTGAAACATTCAGACCGGTCCGACATATCTCCACTTGCCGTAAAATGGTGGACTGGAGCTTTAGTGCACGTAGACCAATATGTCTGTTGGGGGACTCCAACCTGGCTAGAATCACAGAGCACAATTACAGTGAGCTGCAGATCGACAGCTTTCCGGGAGCAACGTTTAGACACGCGCAAAACTTCCTCAGCAAGGCCACAGTACATGCTAAAGTGAACACAGTCATCCTTGCGTTTGGCATCAACCACCGCAATCAAAAATGCAAGGAGACTGCTGTTAAACAAATGCAGCGTGCTGTAAAGGCGGCTGTGGAAAAGTTTCCGGGTGCAGCGGTCTGGATCCCGCTGGTTAACTTCTCCAAACAGCTGAAGTTGGAGGAAAGAGAACAACTGGGGGATCTAAATGCTCACATTAAAAAACACATGGCCTACCTACCTCTACTTCCAGCTGAGCACTTTAAGGTGACCCAGGATAGAATCCACTGGACACCAGAGTGTGCTAAAGCGATGTTGGACCATTGGGCCAAGAAGTTAAACTTTGTAGGCCTTTAAATCCGAAGCCGGCATTACAAAGGGGTGGTGAAGTACTAAACCTTACTAGAAACTTCACACCTACTGAAGGAGAATTAAAACTCCTAAACAAAGGCCTCACTTTTATTCCAACTCCCAAAATAAACCAAAACATGAAAAAACAACTCACCTTAGATATGCAGCAGTATCACAGGAGACTACTGCTAACAGCCTTCTTCAGATATGAGGAAGGATCAGGGCCTCCTCCTTTCACCCCCAAATCAACATGGACTCCTAAACTATCTCAGGTGCCAAACACAATTAGGAAAATCATTAGAGCAGACAAATATGCAGCTAGGAACCTCCCCTTTAACTTTAAAGAAAAATCTAATCTGGAGCATTTAGAACAAAAAGCCTTACAACAATTACGCCTAAATAAAGCCATCGTCATTAAACCCGCTGACAAAGGGAGCGTCACAGTTATAATGGACAGGGCAGCCTACATAAAAGAAGCAGAGAGACAACTTAATCAGGAAACCTACTATAAGAAAATCCCTCAACCCATTTTTTTAGAAACTGTCCCAGTGGTTCAAAAACTCTTAACCCAATTAAGGGAAGAGGGCTACATCAACAAAAAACAGGAGATGTACCTGATGAGTCCAGACAATCCACGGCAGAGGGTTTTTTATCTGCTACCAAAAATACACAAGGATCCAGAATCATGGAGCGTTCCTTTCGAGATGCCACCAGGTCGTCCAATTGTGTCAGACTGCGGTAGCGAAACCTACGCTACAGCAGAATACATTGAGCACTTTCTCAATCCGATTAGTACCAAACACCCTAGTTACATCAAGGACACATATGATTTTATAGAGAAAATTAAAAACCTTACCCTTCCTCCTGATTGTCTTCTCTTCACTATCGATATAGACAGTCTCTACACAAATATTGACACACCAGCGGGCCTAGAAGCAGTAAGAGAGTGGTTTACTAGGTACCCTGACAAAAGCAGACCAGATCAAATTCTTTTAAAATTACTAGATATTAATCTCAACAGAAATGATTTCCAATTCGACTCCAAATTTTACCTCCAAGTAAAAGGGACGGCAATGGGAAAGAGATTTGCCCCCTCATATGCCAACATCTTCATGGCTCGTTGGGAGGAAGCTGCGTTGGCTGCGTGGGACATCAAACCACTCCACTACTTTAGGTTTCTTGATGATATCTGGGGGGTATGGTCGGGAACACGAGAAGAGTTCATTCAATTTGCTGCCCACCTCAATCAGTTTAATCGGTCCATTAAAATTAAATACACACTACACAACACAGAGGTGAACTTCCTGGACACCGTAACCTTTAAGGGAAGGGGGTTCTCAGACAGCCAGAAGCTCGATATTAGAGTTTATTTTAAAGAAACGGACACACACTCTCTTTTGTTTAAATCCAGCTACCACCCAAAACATACCTTCAAGGGGATTGTGAAATCACAGCTCCTAAGGTTCCACAAAATCTGTACTCAACAGGGAGACTTTTGGGAAGCTAAAAGAACCCTCTTCCAAGCCCTCAGGAAAAGGGGTTACTCCCGGTCTTTCCTAAGACAGTGTCACAGGAACTTTTTATCTAAAAAGAAGGAATCGGACACAGAAATTCTCCCTTTAATAACAACGTTTTCCAAAGCGAGTCTTAATTTAAATCGGAACTTAAAAGGAAATTTTGAAAAATTCATAGAGAAGGATAAAATTCTGGACCACCATAGGGTAATCTCGGCCTACCGTAAAAACAAGAACCTGAAAGATATATTGGTGCAAAGCAAACTACCCCAAATACAAAATTCAAAAAATATACCCCGAGAATTTGCCGAATACAAACCCAAGAACTGGATCTCCAACCCACGCACAGGGGAATTATTCAAAATCTGGCCACCCTTAAAACACAACATTGGCAACTGTATTTATCTGATTTATTGCAAAAAATGTAATGTGCAATATGTGGGGGAAACCAGAAACACATTGGCTAGTAGAATGTGGCAACACAGGTACAACATTATTAACCAAAAAGAAACACAGACCTGGCTGGTCAAACACTTTATTAAACACGGGGTTCAATCACTGAGAGTCATGGGACTGCAATTCAACCCGTCATGGTCCCACCCTAAAAGAAAACATATGGAGAAAATCTGGATCAACAAATTAGGATCATTATATCCAGGGGGACTGAATGAACAATTGGCCTAGATCAGGAAATAAGAAAAAGGGAAAGTGATCATCATAAGGGGAGGAGGAGGCGTTGGGGAAGTGATCGTGCTTGGTGACGTGTGGTAGGCCCGTGCCTAACGAGGGTTCTGGACTTGTCCAGTCTTACTGGACTGGTCTGGGGCTTCGGTAAATTGGGTCCTTGACCCAATTCTCTAAACCTAATCCAGCCAGTGCCACCCGCGATTGCCTGGGTGCGGTTGACTCCCGCGTCTCCCTACTCTTCCTCTCTTATCTACACCTTTAGTTTTAAATATAACCTGACCTTATTCTAATTATAACTTAAATATAACCCGAAACCAAACCTAAACCTAACCATAAACCGGAAATTAAACCCAACCTTAACCCAACACCTAAACCTAACCTTAACCCAAAACCTAACCCTAAACCTAACCTTAACCTAACTTTAACCCAAAATCTAAACCTAGCCCTAAACCTAACCTTAACCTAAAACCTAAACCTAGCCCTAAACCTAACCTTAACCTTAACCCAAAAACCCAAACCTAGCCCTAAACCTAACCCTAAACTTAACCTTAACACAAAACCTAAACCTAACCTTAACCTAAAACCTAAACCTAACCTTAACCCAAAACCTAAACCTAGCCCTAAACCTAACCCTAAACTTAACCTTAACCTAAAACCTAAACCTAACCTTAGCCCAAAAACCTAAACATAACCTTAGCCAAAAACCTAACCTTAACCCAAAACCTAAACCTAGCCCTAAACCTAACCCTAAACTTAACCTTAACCTAAAACCTAAACCTAACCTTAACCCAAAAACCTAAACCTAACCTTAACCAAAAACCTAAACCTAACCTTAACCTAAAACCTAAACCTAACCTTAACCCAAAACCTAAACCTAGCCCTAAACCTAAACCTAACCCTAAACTTAACCTTAACCAAAAACCTAACCTTAACCCAAAACCTAAACCTAGCCCTAAACCTAACCTTAACCTAAAACCTAAACCTAACCTTAACCAAAAACCTAAATCTAGCCCTAAACCTAACCTTAACCCAAAACCTAAACCTGACTAAAAATTTTAATATAAACATAACTTAAAACAGAACCTAACCCTCAACCCTACCACTGACCGCTCCATGATCTAATTATAATTAAAATATAAATACTACCTGATCTTAAAACCTAACTATAACCTAAAAATAACCTAAACCTAACCTTAAACCAACCACTGACCTAACCGTAATCTACTCTTAATTTAAACATAAATACAACTTAATCTTAAAATTTAACCCTAACCTAAAACATAACCTTAATCTAACCATAATACAATCAGAAAAAATATAATTAAATAAATAAAACATTTATATTGATCACATCATGCTTAGAACATTTCCAAGGCTTTAAAAACATTTTTTCCTTTATTAAAACCAGCTAGATGTAAAACACACAGAAAAAAACCCTCCTTTTTTCCCTCCTGTGGACTGCAGCAGTTCAAAATTCAAACCAAGCTAGGGGCGGAGCCTACCCCCTGCAGCTTATATAAGCAGCAGGAGGGAGAGCAGCACCCTCACTCACACACTCAAAACTGCTTGGAGAAAGACAAGAACCTACTCCTCTACTAAAACAACTATCATTCACACTCTCTCTCTCACACACACACACACACACACACACGCACACACACACACACACACACACACACAACCCTTTAATATTTTATTTTAATTTTGAATTTTTTTTGACTTCCTTTTACTTTGTTTTTTTGCTCTTTAATTTTGATTTATTTTCACTGGCAAGTCTGTGCCTGATGAAGGTTTGAAACAAACCGAAACGTTGCAACATCGGACTTGCCTCCTAAAAAAATACTAAAAAAACTCTTCAAAAAAAGATTTTTTTTCAAAAAAATAGAGAAAAATAGAGAAAAAATAGAGAAAAAATGGATTATGCTCGACCATATTACCCGAATAGACGGGTACGATTCCCAGACCATGGGGATTATTATTTTTATGGTCAAAAAAATGGAATGGGTTATCCAAGACCCACCTACAGACATGGAAGCAGTGGTCCCGCACCTGCGGCCCCCCACGTGACACGCTCCGCTGTACCTGAAAAAAAGAGAAACAAGAGATTTAGACAAAAAAACAGATCCAACAACAAAAAACACAAACCCAACACAACACAGACACACACTCAAACCAATAAAGAACACAACAGAAATAGCCCTCAATACAAACAATTCACTGCACTGGTTAAAAAGATTTTTAACCTCATACGTTCACACCACCATCTAGAAAAAGTGGCACCACACTCCAACACAGAACCCCCCACTTTTTCTAGAATCACCAACTATCTGGCTGACGTTGTAAAACCGGCCAACATAACACCTCTAACAAAATCCCTGTTAGAAGGTAACGCGAGAAACTGGGCGTACACAACACACCTCATTCTCGTAGACCACTATAAGGCCCACATAGAGCAAGAGGCTAGGAGTCTACAGAATGTTAGAGCTGATGAGTGCACAGCAGCCCTAACGGTGGCAACAAAATGGTATCGAAAAAGATACCCTAAAAAATTCTCAGAAGGGCCGGTTAAAAGCGTAGAGGCTCTCCTGGTGACACTAGGGGATGGAGCGGACAGTAGGGATGAAACTGAGCCAATTAATGCCTCAACAGAGCAGGAGGTGCTCTTCACCGAGGGGGATTTTCCACCTTTACCTCAGCGTGAAGGGGCCTCTTCAGCAGGCTCGTCTCCTTGGGGCCCATCTCCCTTCCCTCTCACACTGCCACCTAGGTCACCAAGAAGGAGAATTCGTAGGTCTGGACGGGTGGAGCCAAACCCAGGGGTTGCTCACCTAGAAAACCACAAAGAGCTATTACAAATTGAACCATATCCAGACACACAGAAAACTGACACTCCGCGGCTTATCCATGAGCCACGGTCTGAGACTCCCTGCAGACCCCCAGCTTTAGTGGAGGTGCATGCCCAAAACACCACCCCACCAAGGCCTGAGGAATCAGAACGGGATCCTCGAGTTAGACTTAGCGGGGAAACTGAGGGAGCCCATGTTCCTGAAACACCAGGAACACCAGCAGGAGAGACAGAGCTATGTCGGCCAGACGAGGTTTTGTCACCGGTTGATCCATTGGGTATAGTTCCTAGAGAGGAAAGGGAAATTAATTCCCTACCCAACTCCCCAATACAACCGGTCACAATAGAATTTAACTCACCTGAAACATTCAGACCGGTCCGACATATCTCCACTTGCCGTAAAATGGTGGACTGGAGCTTTAGTGCACGTAGACCAATATGTCTGTTGGGGGACTCCAACCTGGCTAGAATCACAGAGCACAATTACAGTGAGCTGCAGATCGACAGCTTTCCGGGAGCAACGTTTAGACACGCGCAAAACTTCCTCAGCAAGGCCACAGTACATGCTAAAGTGAACACAGTCATCCTTGCGTTTGGCATCAACCACCGCAATCAAAAATGCAAGGAGACTGCTGTTAAACAAATGCAGCGTGCTGTAAAGGCGGCTGTGGAAAAGTTTCCGGGTGCAGCGGTCTGGATCCCGCTGGTTAACTTCTCCAAACAGCTGAAGTTGGAGGAAAGAGAACAACTGGGGGATCTAAATGCTCACATTAAAAAACACATGGCCTACCTACCTCTACTTCCAGCTGAGCACTTTAAGGTGACCCAGGATAGAATCCACTGGACACCAGAGTGTGCTAAAGCGATGTTGGACCATTGGGCCAAGAAGTTAAACTTTGTAGGCCTTTAAATCCGAAGCCGGCATTACAAAGGGGTGGTGAAGTACTAAACCTTACTAGAAACTTCACACCTACTGAAGGAGAATTAAAACTCCTAAACAAAGGCCTCACTTTTATTCCAACTCCCAAAATAAACCAAAACATGAAAAAACAACTCACCTTAGATATGCAGCAGTATCACAGGAGACTACTGCTAACAGCCTTCTTCAGATATGAGGAAGGATCAGGGCCTCCTCCTTTCACCCCCAAATCAACATGGACTCCTAAACTATCTCAGGTGCCAAACACAATTAGGAAAATCATTAGAGCAGACAAATATGCAGCTAGGAACCTCCCCTTTAACTTTAAAGAAAAATCTAATCTGGAGCATTTAGAACAAAAAGCCTTACAACAATTACGCCTAAATAAAGCCATCGTCATTAAACCCGCTGACAAAGGGAGCGTCACAGTTATAATGGACAGGGCAGCCTACATAAAAGAAGCAGAGAGACAACTTAATCAGGAAACCTACTATAAGAAAATCCCTCAACCCATTTTTTTAGAAACTGTCCCAGTGGTTCAAAAACTCTTAACCCAATTAAGGGAAGAGGGCTACATCAACAAAAAACAGGAGATGTACCTGATGAGTCCAGACAATCCACGGCAGAGGGTTTTTTATCTGCTACCAAAAATACACAAGGATCCAGAATCATGGAGCGTTCCTTTCGAGATGCCACCAGGTCGTCCAATTGTGTCAGACTGCGGTAGCGAAACCTACGCTACAGCAGAATACATTGAGCACTTTCTCAATCCGATTAGTACCAAACACCCTAGTTACATCAAGGACACATATGATTTTATAGAGAAAATTAAAAACCTTACCCTTCCTCCTGATTGTCTTCTCTTCACTATCGATATAGACAGTCTCTACACAAATATTGACACACCAGCGGGCCTAGAAGCAGTAAGAGAGTGGTTTACTAGGTACCCTGACAAAAGCAGACCAGATCAAATTCTTTTAAAATTACTAGATATTAATCTCAACAGAAATGATTTCCAATTCGACTCCAAATTTTACCTCCAAGTAAAAGGGACGGCAATGGGAAAGAGATTTGCCCCCTCATATGCCAACATCTTCATGGCTCGTTGGGAGGAAGCTGCGTTGGCTGCGTGGGACATCAAACCACTCCACTACTTTAGGTTTCTTGATGATATCTGGGGGGTATGGTCGGGAACACGAGAAGAGTTCATTCAATTTGCTGCCCACCTCAATCAGTTTAATCGGTCCATTAAAATTAAATACACACTACACAACACAGAGGTGAACTTCCTGGACACCGTAACCTTTAAGGGAAGGGGGTTCTCAGACAGCCAGAAGCTCGATATTAGAGTTTATTTTAAAGAAACGGACACACACTCTCTTTTGTTTAAATCCAGCTACCACCCAAAACATACCTTCAAGGGGATTGTGAAATCACAGCTCCTAAGGTTCCACAAAATCTGTACTCAACAGGGAGACTTTTGGGAAGCTAAAAGAACCCTCTTCCAAGCCCTCAGGAAAAGGGGTTACTCCCGGTCTTTCCTAAGACAGTGTCACAGGAACTTTTTATCTAAAAAGAAGGAATCGGACACAGAAATTCTCCCTTTAATAACAACGTTTTCCAAAGCGAGTCTTAATTTAAATCGGAACTTAAAAGGAAATTTTGAAAAATTCATAGAGAAGGATAAAATTCTGGACCACCATAGGGTAATCTCGGCCTACCGTAAAAACAAGAACCTGAAAGATATATTGGTGCAAAGCAAACTACCCCAAATACAAAATTCAAAAAATATACCCCGAGAATTTGCCGAATACAAACCCAAGAACTGGATCTCCAACCCACGCACAGGGGAATTATTCAAAATCTGGCCACCCTTAAAACACAACATTGGCAACTGTATTTATCTGATTTATTGCAAAAAATGTAATGTGCAATATGTGGGGGAAACCAGAAACACATTGGCTAGTAGAATGTGGCAACACAGGTACAACATTATTAACCAAAAAGAAACACAGACCTGGCTGGTCAAACACTTTATTAAACACGGGGTTCAATCACTGAGAGTCATGGGACTGCAATTCAACCCGTCATGGTCCCACCCTAAAAGAAAACATATGGAGAAAATCTGGATCAACAAATTAGGATCATTATATCCAGGGGGACTGAATGAACAATTGGCCTAGATCAGGAAATAAGAAAAAGGGAAAGTGATCATCATAAGGGGAGGAGGAGGCGTTGGGGAAGTGATCGTGCTTGGTGACGTGTGGTAGGCCCGTGCCTAACGAGGGTTCTGGACTTGTCCAGTCTTACTGGACTGGTCTGGGGCTTCGGTAAATTGGGTCCTTGACCCAATTCTCTAAACCTAATCCAGCCAGTGCCACCCGCGATTGCCTGGGTGCGGTTGACTCCCGCGTCTCCCTACTCTTCCTCTCTTATCTACACCTTTAGTTTTAAATATAACCTGACCTTATTCTAATTATAACTTAAATATAACCCGAAACCAAACCTAAACCTAACCATAAACCGGAAATTAAACCCAACCTTAACCCAACACCTAAACCTAACCTTAACCCAAAACCTAACCCTAAACCTAACCTTAACCTAACTTTAACCCAAAATCTAAACCTAGCCCTAAACCTAACCTTAACCTAAAACCTAAACCTAGCCCTAAACCTAACCTTAACCTTAACCCAAAAACCCAAACCTAGCCCTAAACCTAACCCTAAACTTAACCTTAACACAAAACCTAAACCTAACCTTAACCTAAAACCTAAACCTAACCTTAACCCAAAACCTAAACCTAGCCCTAAACCTAACCCTAAACTTAACCTTAACCTAAAACCTAAACCTAACCTTAGCCCAAAAACCTAAACATAACCTTAGCCAAAAACCTAACCTTAACCCAAAACCTAAACCTAGCCCTAAACCTAACCCTAAACTTAACCTTAACCTAAAACCTAAACCTAACCTTAACCCAAAAACCTAAACCTAACCTTAACCAAAAACCTAAACCTAACCTTAACCTAAAACCTAAACCTAACCTTAACCCAAAACCTAAACCTAGCCCTAAACCTAAACCTAACCCTAAACTTAACCTTAACCAAAAACCTAACCTTAACCCAAAACCTAAACCTAGCCCTAAACCTAACCTTAACCTAAAACCTAAACCTAACCTTAACCAAAAACCTAAATCTAGCCCTAAACCTAACCTTAACCCAAAACCTAAACCTGACTAAAAATTTTAATATAAACATAACTTAAAACAGAACCTAACCCTCAACCCTACCACTGACCGCTCCATGATCTAATTATAATTAAAATATAAATACTACCTGATCTTAAAACCTAACTATAACCTAAAAATAACCTAAACCTAACCTTAAACCAACCACTGACCTAACCGTAATCTACTCTTAATTTAAACATAAATACAACTTAATCTTAAAATTTAACCCTAACCTAAAACATAACCTTAATCTAACCATAATACAATCAGAAAAAATATAATTAAATAAATAAAACATTTATATTGATCACATCATGCTTAGAACATTTCCAAGGCTTTAAAAACATTTTTTCCTTTATTAAAACCAGCTAGATGTAAAACACACAGAAAAAAACCCTCCTTTTTTCCCTCCTGTGGACTGCAGCAGTTCAAAATTCAAACCAAGCTAGGGGCGGAGCCTACCCCCTGCAGCTTATATAAGCAGCAGGAGGGAGAGCAGCACCCTCACTCACACACTCAAAACTGCTTGGAGAAAGACAAGAACCTACTCCTCTACTAAAACAACTATCATTCACACTCTCTCTCTCACACACACACACACACACACACACGCACACACACACACACACACACACACACAACCCTTTAATATTTTATTTTAATTTTGAATTTTTTTTGACTTCCTTTTACTTTGTTTTTTTGCTCTTTAATTTTGATTTATTTTCACTGGCAAGTCTGTGCCTGATGAAGGTTTGAAACAAACCGAAACGTTGCAACATCGGACTTGCCTCCTAAAAAAATACTAAAAAAACTCTTCAAAAAAAGATTTTTTTTCAAAAAAATAGAGAAAAATAGAGAAAAAATAGAGAAAAAATGGATTATGCTCGACCATATTACCCGAATAGACGGGTACGATTCCCAGACCATGGGGATTATTATTTTTATGGTCAAAAAAATGGAATGGGTTATCCAAGACCCACCTACAGACATGGAAGCAGTGGTCCCGCACCTGCGGCCCCCCACGTGACACGCTCCGCTGTACCTGAAAAAAAGAGAAACAAGAGATTTAGACAAAAAAACAGATCCAACAACAAAAAACACAAACCCAACACAACACAGACACACACTCAAACCAATAAAGAACACAACAGAAATAGCCCTCAATACAAACAATTCACTGCACTGGTTAAAAAGATTTTTAACCTCATACGTTCACACCACCATCTAGAAAAAGTGGCACCACACTCCAACACAGAACCCCCCACTTTTTCTAGAATCACCAACTATCTGGCTGACGTTGTAAAACCGGCCAACATAACACCTCTAACAAAATCCCTGTTAGAAGGTAACGCGAGAAACTGGGCGTACACAACACACCTCATTCTCGTAGACCACTATAAGGCCCACATAGAGCAAGAGGCTAGGAGTCTACAGAATGTTAGAGCTGATGAGTGCACAGCAGCCCTAACGGTGGCAACAAAATGGTATCGAAAAAGATACCCTAAAAAATTCTCAGAAGGGCCGGTTAAAAGCGTAGAGGCTCTCCTGGTGACACTAGGGGATGGAGCGGACAGTAGGGATGAAACTGAGCCAATTAATGCCTCAACAGAGCAGGAGGTGCTCTTCACCGAGGGGGATTTTCCACCTTTACCTCAGCGTGAAGGGGCCTCTTCAGCAGGCTCGTCTCCTTGGGGCCCATCTCCCTTCCCTCTCACACTGCCACCTAGGTCACCAAGAAGGAGAATTCGTAGGTCTGGACGGGTGGAGCCAAACCCAGGGGTTGCTCACCTAGAAAACCACAAAGAGCTATTACAAATTGAACCATATCCAGACACACAGAAAACTGACACTCCGCGGCTTATCCATGAGCCACGGTCTGAGACTCCCTGCAGACCCCCAGCTTTAGTGGAGGTGCATGCCCAAAACACCACCCCACCAAGGCCTGAGGAATCAGAACGGGATCCTCGAGTTAGACTTAGCGGGGAAACTGAGGGAGCCCATGTTCCTGAAACACCAGGAACACCAGCAGGAGAGACAGAGCTATGTCGGCCAGACGAGGTTTTGTCACCGGTTGATCCATTGGGTATAGTTCCTAGAGAGGAAAGGGAAATTAATTCCCTACCCAACTCCCCAATACAACCGGTCACAATAGAATTTAACTCACCTGAAACATTCAGACCGGTCCGACATATCTCCACTTGCCGTAAAATGGTGGACTGGAGCTTTAGTGCACGTAGACCAATATGTCTGTTGGGGGACTCCAACCTGGCTAGAATCACAGAGCACAATTACAGTGAGCTGCAGATCGACAGCTTTCCGGGAGCAACGTTTAGACACGCGCAAAACTTCCTCAGCAAGGCCACAGTACATGCTAAAGTGAACACAGTCATCCTTGCGTTTGGCATCAACCACCGCAATCAAAAATGCAAGGAGACTGCTGTTAAACAAATGCAGCGTGCTGTAAAGGCGGCTGTGGAAAAGTTTCCGGGTGCAGCGGTCTGGATCCCGCTGGTTAACTTCTCCAAACAGCTGAAGTTGGAGGAAAGAGAACAACTGGGGGATCTAAATGCTCACATTAAAAAACACATGGCCTACCTACCTCTACTTCCAGCTGAGCACTTTAAGGTGACCCAGGATAGAATCCACTGGACACCAGAGTGTGCTAAAGCGATGTTGGACCATTGGGCCAAGAAGTTAAACTTTGTAGGCCTTTAAATCCGAAGCCGGCATTACAAAGGGGTGGTGAAGTACTAAACCTTACTAGAAACTTCACACCTACTGAAGGAGAATTAAAACTCCTAAACAAAGGCCTCACTTTTATTCCAACTCCCAAAATAAACCAAAACATGAAAAAACAACTCACCTTAGATATGCAGCAGTATCACAGGAGACTACTGCTAACAGCCTTCTTCAGATATGAGGAAGGATCAGGGCCTCCTCCTTTCACCCCCAAATCAACATGGACTCCTAAACTATCTCAGGTGCCAAACACAATTAGGAAAATCATTAGAGCAGACAAATATGCAGCTAGGAACCTCCCCTTTAACTTTAAAGAAAAATCTAATCTGGAGCATTTAGAACAAAAAGCCTTACAACAATTACGCCTAAATAAAGCCATCGTCATTAAACCCGCTGACAAAGGGAGCGTCACAGTTATAATGGACAGGGCAGCCTACATAAAAGAAGCAGAGAGACAACTTAATCAGGAAACCTACTATAAGAAAATCCCTCAACCCATTTTTTTAGAAACTGTCCCAGTGGTTCAAAAACTCTTAACCCAATTAAGGGAAGAGGGCTACATCAACAAAAAACAGGAGATGTACCTGATGAGTCCAGACAATCCACGGCAGAGGGTTTTTTATCTGCTACCAAAAATACACAAGGATCCAGAATCATGGAGCGTTCCTTTCGAGATGCCACCAGGTCGTCCAATTGTGTCAGACTGCGGTAGCGAAACCTACGCTACAGCAGAATACATTGAGCACTTTCTCAATCCGATTAGTACCAAACACCCTAGTTACATCAAGGACACATATGATTTTATAGAGAAAATTAAAAACCTTACCCTTCCTCCTGATTGTCTTCTCTTCACTATCGATATAGACAGTCTCTACACAAATATTGACACACCAGCGGGCCTAGAAGCAGTAAGAGAGTGGTTTACTAGGTACCCTGACAAAAGCGGACCAGATCAAATTCTTTTAAAATTACTAGATATTAATCTCAACAGAAATGATTTCCAATTCGACTCCAAATTTTACCTCCAAGTAAAAGGGACGGCAATGGGAAAGAGATTTGCCCCCTCATATGCCAACATCTTCATGGCTCGTTGGGAGGAAGCTGCGTTGGCTGCGTGGGACATCAA
Organism: Astyanax mexicanus; assembly: GCF_023375975.1. Taxonomy (NCBI): domain Eukaryota; kingdom Metazoa; phylum Chordata; class Actinopteri; order Characiformes; family Acestrorhamphidae; genus Astyanax; species Astyanax mexicanus. The sequence goes on from NW_026040026.1 coordinate 17,450, forward strand.
ACCACTCCACTACTTTAGGTTTCTTGATGATATCTGGGGGGTATGGTCGGGAACACGAGAAGAGTTCATTCAATTTGCTGCCCACCTCAATCAGTTTAATCGGTCCATTAAAATTAAATACACACTACACAACACAGAGGTGAACTTCCTGGACACCGTAACCTTTAAGGGAAGGGGGTTCTCAGACAGCCAGAAGCTCGATATTAGAGTTTATTTTAAAGAAACGGACACACACTCTCTTTTGTTTAAATCCAGCTACCACCCAAAACATACCTTCAAGGGGATTGTGAAATCACAGCTCCTAAGGTTCCACAAAATCTGTACTCAACAGGGAGACTTTTGGGAAGCTAAAAGAACCCTCTTCCAAGCCCTCAGGAAAAGGGGTTACTCCCGGTCTTTCCTAAGACAGTGTCACAGGAACTTTTTATCTAAAAAGAAGGAATCGGACACAGAAATTCTCCCTTTAATAACAACGTTTTCCAAAGCGAGTCTTAATTTAAATCGGAACTTAAAAGGAAATTTTGAAAAATTCATAGAGAAGGATAAAATTCTGGACCACCATAGGGTAATCTCGGCCTACCGTAAAAACAAGAACCTGAAAGATATATTGGTGCAAAGCAAACTACCCCAAATACAAAATTCAAAAAATATACCCCGAGAATTTGCCGAATACAAACCCAAGAACTGGATCTCCAACCCACGCACAGGGGAATTATTCAAAATCTGGCCACCCTTAAAACACAACATTGGCAACTGTATTTATCTGATTTATTGCAAAAAATGTAATGTGCAATATGTGGGGGAAACCAGAAACACATTGGCTAGTAGAATGTGGCAACACAGGTACAACATTATTAACCAAAAAGAAACACAGACCTGGCTGGTCAAACACTTTATTAAACACGGGGTTCAATCACTGAGAGTCATGGGACTGCAATTCAACCCGTCATGGTCCCACCCTAAAAGAAAACATATGGAGAAAATCTGGATCAACAAATTAGGATCATTATATCCAGGGGGACTGAATGAACAATTGGCCTAGATCAGGAAATAAGAAAAAGGGAAAGTGATCATCATAAGGGGAGGAGGAGGCGTTGGGGAAGTGATCGTGCTTGGTGACGTGTGGTAGGCCCGTGCCTAACGAGGGTTCTGGACTTGTCCAGTCTTACTGGACTGGTCTGGGGCTTCGGTAAATTGGGTCCTTGACCCAATTCTCTAAACCTAACCCTAACCCTAACCCTAACCCTAACCCTAACCTAACCCTAACCCTAACCCTAACCCTAACCCTAACCCTAACCCTAACCCTAACCATAACCATAACCCTAACCTAACCCTAACCCTAACCCTAACCCTAACCCTAACCCTAACCCTAACCCTAACCCTAACCTAACCCTAACCCTAACCCTAACCCTAACCCTAACCCTAACCCTAACCTAACCCTAACCCTAACCCTAACCCTAACCCTAACCCTAACCCTAACCCTAACCTAACCCTAACCCTAACCCTAACCCTAACCCTAACCCTAACCCTAACCCTAACCATAACCCTAACCCTAACCCTAACCATAACCTAACCCTAAACCCAACCCTAAAACATAGTCTAAATCTAAACCTAACCCTAAACATAACCTAACTCTAAACCTAACCCTAAACATACCCTAAACCTAACCCTAAACATAACCGAAACCTAACCCTAAACATAACCTGACCCCAAACCCAACCCTAAACATGGCCTTAATCTAAACCTAACCCTAAACATAACCTGAATCTAACCCTAGCCCTAAAACATAACCTAAACCTAAAACCTAACCCTAAACATAACCTAAATCTACACCTAGCCCTAAACATAACCTAAACCTAAAACCTAACCCTAAACATAACCTAAATCTAAACCTAGCCCTAAACATAACCTAAACCTAAAACCTAACCCTAAACATAACCTAAATCTACACCTAGCCCTAAACATAACCTAAACCTAAAACCTAACCCTAAACATAACCTAAATCTAAACCTAGCCCTAAACATAACCTAAACCTAAAACCTAACCCTAAACATAACCTAAATCTAAACCTAGCCCTAAACATAACCTAAACCTAAAACCTAACCCTAAACCTAACCCTAAACATAACCTAAATCTAAACCTAGCCCTAAACATAACCTAAATCTTAACCTAACCCTAAACATAACTAAAAATCGAAGGAAATCTCTCCTCAAAACCTTAAAAAAAACACAGATCCCGAATGTGTCATCAAACCGAACTCTGTATTACCAAAGGGTCATTAAACTAAAAACAAAGGAAATCTCTCCTCACAACCTAAAAACAAATACGTACCAAAGGGTCATCAAACCAAAAATTAAGGAAATCTCTCCTCAAAACCTTAAAAACACAGAGTACGAATGTGTCATCAAACCAAACTCTCTATTAACAAAGGGTCATTAAGGATATTTCTCCATAAAACCTGAAAAGAATTAAAAAATACTTATCTGGGGAATCACAGCCTTAATCCAAACCTAAAATCTAAAAAGAGGAATAAATATTCCCTTTAAAAATCCACTCCCCCTTGGGAATTGACTTAACTGAACATTTAAAATTAAACAAGGGGCGGAGCCTGTTCCTGGAAGCCTATATAAGCAGCAGGACAGGGGAAACCATTTTAGAGCTGGAACTGAGGCAAGTCTGTGCCTGATGAAGGATCATTCTCTTCCGAAAGGTATTTTTAATATCAATTTTTATTTTAGAAATACTTTTTAATACATACAATTTAATATTGCTTAATTGAACCTTTTAATTGTTTAATAAATGTCTTTTTACTTCATAATAATTAGAATATGATACGATATTAAAACATCAATTAAAGATACATTCACCTTACTATGACCTTAGGACTCTTACTTTAATTGAAGGATAGGACACAAGCCTAGGAATGATCAACCTAAGGCGGGCCACCTCAGAAGAGGGTGTATAGTGTTTAAAAGGCCGAAACACCCTATGACTCTGAGGCACACTACTGATGATGTGTCCTTAAATTACTTAAATAACAGATCCCATTTGGACTTCCTGTTCTAATAATACTAATCATGTAAATTATTTCAAGTAGTAATAATAAAAAAATAAAAAAATTATTATAAAATACCAAAACTATTTTAAACAAAACCTTAGGGACCTAATACTCAATTAAAATGTCTTCACACCCATTCGCTCCCTAGTTAAACATTAACTTTAGGGAGAGGGAATGGGTGAGCTGGAAAGGCCAAGACGGTCTAGAGGGGGCCCTGCTCAGTCTAGTGGCGCACTCCTCACTATGCTCCCTGTGACCTCACATTTAAAATGAACAACTTTAGAGACTTAATACTCATGTAAATATGTCTTCACACCCATTCGCTCCCTAGTTAAACATTAACTTTAGGGAGAGGGAATGGGTGAGCTAGAAAGGCCAAGACGGTCTAGAGGGTGCCCTGCTCAGTCTAGTGGCGCACTCCTCACTATGCTCCCTGTGACCTCACAATTAAAATAAACAAATTTAGAGATTTAATACTCATGTAAATATGTCTTCACACCCATTCGCTCCCTAGTTAAACATTAACTTTAGGGAGAGGGAATGGGTGAGCTAGAAAGGCCAAGACGGTCTAGAGGGTGCCCTGCTCAGTCTAGTGGCGCACTCCTCACTATGCTCCCTGTGACCTCACAATTAAAATAAACAAATTTAGAGACCTAGCACTCGGACGAAGTAGGATTAAGCTAGAAAAGACAGATCAGTTCAGATTTTACCTGCTCATTGACCTCAAGCCCAGTAGCAATGCCTAACAGGCGCCGGCCCGTGCACTACCCTTGGTCTTCCTACTCAAACCATGCAGCCTGATGGGCTGTACTGGGGGAAGTCATTGTATATAACAAAAACCTAACCCTTGCCAGAGCCTTCGGACCAGGCATGCTACATGAGTCTCACTGGTCTAATGAGCCAAGCCAAATTCTCTTGGAACTTTAAGTAAAATTATTATTATTATTATTATTTTGTATATTGCCTAAACATAACCTAACCCTAAACCCAACCCTAAAACATAGTCTAAATCTAAACCTAACCCTAAACATAACCTAACTCTAAACCTAACCCTAAACATACCCTAAACCTAACCCTAAACATAACCGAAACCTAACCCTAAACATAACCTGACCCCAAACCCAACCCTAAACATGGCCTTAATCTAAACCTAACCCTAAACATAACCTGAATCTAACCCTAGCCCTAAAACATAACCTAAACCTAAAACCTAACCCTAAACATAACCTAAATCTACACCTAGCCCTAAACATAACCTAAACCTAAAACCTAACCCTAAACATAACCTAAATCTAAACCTAGCCCTAAACATAACCTAAACCTAAAACCTAACCCTAAACATAACCTAAATCTACACCTAGCCCTAAACATAACCTAAACCTAAAACCTAACCCTAAACATAACCTAAATCTAAACCTAGCCCTAAACATAACCTAAACCTAAAACCTAACCCTAAACATAACCTAAATCTAAACCTAGCCCTAAACATAACCTAAACCTAAAACCTAACCCTAAACCTAACCCTAAACATAACCTAAATCTAAACCTAGCCCTAAACATAACCTAAATCTTAACCTAACCCTAAACATAACTAAAAATCGAAGGAAATCTCTCCTCAAAACCTTAAAAAAAACACAGATCCCGAATGTGTCATCAAACCGAACTCTGTATTACCAAAGGGTCATTAAACTAAAAACAAAGGAAATCTCTCCTCACAACCTAAAAACAAATACGTACCAAAGGGTCATCAAACCAAAAATTAAGGAAATCTCTCCTCAAAACCTTAAAAACACAGAGTACGAATGTGTCATCAAACCAAACTCTCTATTAACAAAGGGTCATTAAGGATATTTCTCCATAAAACCTGAAAAGAATTAAAAAATACTTATCTGGGGAATCACAGCCTTAATCCAAACCTAAAATCTAAAAAGAGGAATAAATATTCCCTTTAAAAATCCACTCCCCCTTGGGAATTGACTTAACTGAACATTTAAAATTAAACAAGGGGCGGAGCCTGTTCCTGGAAGCCTATATAAGCAGCAGGACAGGGGAAACCATTTTAGAGCTGGAACTGAGGCAAGTCTGTGCCTGATGAAGGATCATTCTCTTCCGAAAGGTATTTTTAATATCAATTTTTATTTTAGAAATACTTTTTAATACATACAATTTAATATTGCTTAATTGAACCTTTTAATTGTTTAATAAATGTCTTTTTACTTCATAATAATTAGAATATGATACGATATTAAAACATCAATTAAAGATACATTCACCTTACTATGACCTTAGGACTCTTACTTTAATTGAAGGATAGGACACAAGCCTAGGAATGATCAACCTAAGGCGGGCCACCTCAGAAGAGGGTGTATAGTGTTTAAAAGGCCGAAACACCCTATGACTCTGAGGCACACTACTGATGATGTGTCCTTAAATTACTTAAATAACAGATCCCATTTGGACTTCCTGTTCTAATAATACTAATCATGTAAATTATTTCAAGTAGTAATAATAAAAAAATAAAAAAATTATTATAAAATACCAAAACTATTTTAAACAAAACCTTAGGGACCTAATACTCAATTAAAATGTCTTCACACCCATTCGCTCCCTAGTTAAACATTAACTTTAGGGAGAGGGAATGGGTGAGCTGGAAAGGCCAAGACGGTCTAGAGGGGGCCCTGCTCAGTCTAGTGGCGCACTCCTCACTATGCTCCCTGTGACCTCACATTTAAAATGAACAACTTTAGAGACTTAATACTCATGTAAATATGTCTTCACACCCATTCGCTCCCTAGTTAAACATTAACTTTAGGGAGAGGGAATGGGTGAGCTAGAAAGGCCAAGACGGTCTAGAGGGTGCCCTGCTCAGTCTAGTGGCGCACTCCTCACTATGCTCCCTGTGACCTCACAATTAAAATAAACAAATTTAGAGATTTAATACTCATGTAAATATGTCTTCACACCCATTCGCTCCCTAGTTAAACATTAACTTTAGGGAGAGGGAATGGGTGAGCTAGAAAGGCCAAGACGGTCTAGAGGGTGCCCTGCTCAGTCTAGTGGCGCACTCCTCACTATGCTCCCTGTGACCTCACAATTAAAATAAACAAATTTAGAGACCTAGCACTCGGACGAAGTAGGATTAAGCTAGAAAAGACAGATCAGTTCAGATTTTACCTGCTCATTGACCTCAAGCCCAGTAGCAATGCCTAACAGGCGCCGGCCCGTGCACTACCCTTGGTCTTCCTACTCAAACCATGCAGCCTGATGGGCTGTACTGGGGGAAGTCATTGTATATAACAAAAACCTAACCCTTGCCAGAGCCTTCGGACCAGGCATGCTACATGAGTCTCACTGGTCTAATGAGCCAAGCCAAATTCTCTTGGAACTTTAAGTAAAATTATTATTATTATTATTATTTTGTATATTGCCTAAACATAACCTAACCCTAAACCCAACCCTAAAACATAGTCTAAATCTAAACCTAACCCTAAACATAACCTAACTCTAAACCTAACCCTAAACATACCCTAAACCTAACCCTAAACATAACCGAAACCTAACCCTAAACATAACCTGACCCCAAACCCAACCCTAAACATGGCCTTAATCTAAACCTAACCCTAAACATAACCTGAATCTAACCCTAGCCCTAAAACATAACCTAAACCTAAAACCTAACCCTAAACATAACCTAAATCTACACCTAGCCCTAAACATAACCTAAACCTAAAACCTAACCCTAAACATAACCTAAATCTAAACCTAGCCCTAAACATAACCTAAACCTAAAACCTAACCCTAAACATAACCTAAATCTACACCTAGCCCTAAACATAACCTAAACCTAAAACCTAACCCTAAACATAACCTAAATCTAAACCTAGCCCTAAACATAACCTAAACCTAAAACCTAACCCTAAACATAACCTAAATCTAAACCTAGCCCTAAACATAACCTAAACCTAAAACCTAACCCTAAACCTAACCCTAAACATAACCTAAATCTAAACCTAGCCCTAAACATAACCTAAATCTTAACCTAACCCTAAACATAACTAAAAATCGAAGGAAATCTCTCCTCAAAACCTTAAAAAAAACACAGATCCCGAATGTGTCATCAAACCGAACTCTGTATTACCAAAGGGTCATTAAACTAAAAACAAAGGAAATCTCTCCTCACAACCTAAAAACAAATACGTACCAAAGGGTCATCAAACCAAAAATTAAGGAAATCTCTCCTCAAAACCTTAAAAACACAGAGTACGAATGTGTCATCAAACCAAACTCTCTATTAACAAAGGGTCATTAAGGATATTTCTCCATAAAACCTGAAAAGAATTAAAAAATACTTATCTGGGGAATCACAGCCTTAATCCAAACCTAAAATCTAAAAAGAGGAATAAATATTCCCTTTAAAAATCCACTCCCCCTTGGGAATTGACTTAACTGAACATTTAAAATTAAACAAGGGGCGGAGCCTGTTCCTGGAAGCCTATATAAGCAGCAGGACAGGGGAAACCATTTTAGAGCTGGAACTGAGGCAAGTCTGTGCCTGATGAAGGATCATTCTCTTCCGAAAGGTATTTTTAATATCAATTTTTATTTTAGAAATACTTTTTAATACATACAATTTAATATTGCTTAATTGAACCTTTTAATTGTTTAATAAATGTCTTTTTACTTCATAATAATTAGAATATGATACGATATTAAAACATCAATTAAAGATACATTCACCTTACTATGACCTTAGGACTCTTACTTTAATTGAAGGATAGGACACAAGCCTAGGAATGATCAACCTAAGGCGGGCCACCTCAGAAGAGGGTGTATAGTGTTTAAAAGGCCGAAACACCCTATGACTCTGAGGCACACTACTGATGATGTGTCCTTAAATTACTTAAATAACAGATCCCATTTGGACTTCCTGTTCTAATAATACTAATCATGTAAATTATTTCAAGTAGTAATAATAAAAAAATAAAAAAATTATTATAAAATACCAAAACTATTTTAAACAAAACCTTAGGGACCTAATACTCAATTAAAATGTCTTCACACCCATTCGCTCCCTAGTTAAACATTAACTTTAGGGAGAGGGAATGGGTGAGCTGGAAAGGCCAAGACGGTCTAGAGGGGGCCCTGCTCAGTCTAGTGGCGCACTCCTCACTATGCTCCCTGTGACCTCACATTTAAAATGAACAACTTTAGAGACTTAATACTCATGTAAATATGTCTTCACACCCATTCGCTCCCTAGTTAAACATTAACTTTAGGGAGAGGGAATGGGTGAGCTAGAAAGGCCAAGACGGTCTAGAGGGTGCCCTGCTCAGTCTAGTGGCGCACTCCTCACTATGCTCCCTGTGACCTCACAATTAAAATAAACAAATTTAGAGATTTAATACTCATGTAAATATGTCTTCACACCCATTCGCTCCCTAGTTAAACATTAACTTTAGGGAGAGGGAATGGGTGAGCTAGAAAGGCCAAGACGGTCTAGAGGGTGCCCTGCTCAGTCTAGTGGCGCACTCCTCACTATGCTCCCTGTGACCTCACAATTAAAATAAACAAATTTAGAGACCTAGCACTCGGACGAAGTAGGATTAAGCTAGAAAAGACAGATCAGTTCAGATTTTACCTGCTCATTGACCTCAAGCCCAGTAGCAATGCCTAACAGGCGCCGGCCCGTGCACTACCCTTGGTCTTCCTACTCAAACCATGCAGCCTGATGGGCTGTACTGGGGGAAGTCATTGTATATAACAAAAACCTAACCCTTGCCAGAGCCTTCGGACCAGGCATGCTACATGAGTCTCACTGGTCTAATGAGCCAAGCCAAATTCTCTTGGAACTTTAAGTAAAATTATTATTATTATTATTATTTTGTATATTGCCTAAACATAACCTAACCCTAAACCCAACCCTAAAACATAGTCTAAATCTAAACCTAACCCTAAACATAACCTAACTCTAAACCTAACCCTAAACATACCCTAAACCTAACCCTAAACATAACCGAAACCTAACCCTAAACATAACCTGACCCCAAACCCAACCCTAAACATGGCCTTAATCTAAACCTAACCCTAAACATAACCTGAATCTAACCCTAGCCCTAAAACATAACCTAAACCTAAAACCTAACCCTAAACATAACCTAAATCTACACCTAGCCCTAAACATAACCTAAACCTAAAACCTAACCCTAAACATAACCTAAATCTAAACCTAGCCCTAAACATAACCTAAACCTAAAACCTAACCCTAAACATAACCTAAATCTACACCTAGCCCTAAACATAACCTAAACCTAAAACCTAACCCTAAACATAACCTAAATCTAAACCTAGCCCTAAACATAACCTAAACCTAAAACCTAACCCTAAACATAACCTAAATCTAAACCTAGCCCTAAACATAACCTAAACCTAAAACCTAACCCTAAACCTAACCCTAAACATAACCTAAATCTAAACCTAGCCCTAAACATAACCTAAATCTTAACCTAACCCTAAACATAACTAAAAATCGAAGGAAATCTCTCCTCAAAACCTTAAAAAAAACACAGATCCCGAATGTGTCATCAAACCGAACTCTGTATTACCAAAGGGTCATTAAACTAAAAACAAAGGAAATCTCTCCTCACAACCTAAAAACAAATACGTACCAAAGGGTCATCAAACCAAAAATTAAGGAAATCTCTCCTCAAAACCTTAAAAACACAGAGTACGAATGTGTCATCAAACCAAACTCTCTATTAACAAAGGGTCATTAAGGATATTTCTCCATAAAACCTGAAAAGAATTAAAAAATACTTATCTGGGGAATCACAGCCTTAATCCAAACCTAAAATCTAAAAAGAGGAATAAATATTCCCTTTAAAAATCCACTCCCCCTTGGGAATTGACTTAACTGAACATTTAAAATTAAACAAGGGGCGGAGCCTGTTCCTGGAAGCCTATATAAGCAGCAGGACAGGGGAAACCATTTTAGAGCTGGAACTGAGGCAAGTCTGTGCCTGATGAAGGATCATTCTCTTCCGAAAGGTATTTTTAATATCAATTTTTATTTTAGAAATACTTTTTAATACATACAATTTAATATTGCTTAATTGAACCTTTTAATTGTTTAATAAATGTCTTTTTACTTCATAATAATTAGAATATGATACGATATTAAAACATCAATTAAAGATACATTCACCTTACTATGACCTTAGGACTCTTACTTTAATTGAAGGATAGGACACAAGCCTAGGAATGATCAACCTAAGGCGGGCCACCTCAGAAGAGGGTGTATAGTGTTTAAAAGGCCGAAACACCCTATGACTCTGAGGCACACTACTGATGATGTGTCCTTAAATTACTTAAATAACAGATCCCATTTGGACTTCCTGTTCTAATAATACTAATCATGTAAATTATTTCAAGTAGTAATAATAAAAAAATAAAAAAATTATTATAAAATACCAAAACTATTTTAAACAAAACCTTAGGGACCTAATACTCAATTAAAATGTCTTCACACCCATTCGCTCCCTAGTTAAACATTAACTTTAGGGAGAGGGAATGGGTGAGCTGGAAAGGCCAAGACGGTCTAGAGGGGGCCCTGCTCAGTCTAGTGGCGCACTCCTCACTATGCTCCCTGTGACCTCACATTTAAAATGAACAACTTTAGAGACTTAATACTCATGTAAATATGTCTTCACACCCATTCGCTCCCTAGTTAAACATTAACTTTAGGGAGAGGGAATGGGTGAGCTAGAAAGGCCAAGACGGTCTAGAGGGTGCCCTGCTCAGTCTAGTGGCGCACTCCTCACTATGCTCCCTGTGACCTCACAATTAAAATAAACAAATTTAGAGATTTAATACTCATGTAAATATGTCTTCACACCCATTCGCTCCCTAGTTAAACATTAACTTTAGGGAGAGGGAATGGGTGAGCTAGAAAGGCCAAGACGGTCTAGAGGGTGCCCTGCTCAGTCTAGTGGCGCACTCCTCACTATGCTCCCTGTGACCTCACAATTAAAATAAACAAATTTAGAGACCTAGCACTCGGACGAAGTAGGATTAAGCTAGAAAAGACAGATCAGTTCAGATTTTACCTGCTCATTGACCTCAAGCCCAGTAGCAATGCCTAACAGGCGCCGGCCCGTGCACTACCCTTGGTCTTCCTACTCAAACCATGCAGCCTGATGGGCTGTACTGGGGGAAGTCATTGTATATAACAAAAACCTAACCCTTGCCAGAGCCTTCGGACCAGGCATGCTACATGAGTCTCACTGGTCTAATGAGCCAAGCCAAATTCTCTTGGAACTTTAAGTAAAATTATTATTATTATTATTATTTTGTATATTGCCTAAACATAACCTAACCCTAAACCCAACCCTAAAACATAGTCTAAATCTAAACCTAACCCTAAACATAACCTAACTCTAAACCTAACCCTAAACATACCCTAAACCTAACCCTAAACATAACCGAAACCTAACCCTAAACATAACCTGACCCCAAACCCAACCCTAAACATGGCCTTAATCTAAACCTAACCCTAAACATAACCTGAATCTAACCCTAGCCCTAAAACATAACCTAAACCTAAAACCTAACCCTAAACATAACCTAAATCTACACCTAGCCCTAAACATAACCTAAACCTAAAACCTAACCCTAAACATAACCTAAATCTAAACCTAGCCCTAAACATAACCTAAACCTAAAACCTAACCCTAAACATAACCTAAATCTACACCTAGCCCTAAACATAACCTAAACCTAAAACCTAACCCTAAACATAACCTAAATCTAAACCTAGCCCTAAACATAACCTAAACCTAAAACCTAACCCTAAACATAACCTAAATCTAAACCTAGCCCTAAACATAACCTAAACCTAAAACCTAACCCTAAACCTAACCCTAAACATAACCTAAATCTAAACCTAGCCCTAAACATAACCTAAATCTTAACCTAACCCTAAACATAACTAAAAATCGAAGGAAATCTCTCCTCAAAACCTTAAAAAAAACACAGATCCCGAATGTGTCATCAAACCGAACTCTGTATTACCAAAGGGTCATTAAACTAAAAACAAAGGAAATCTCTCCTCACAACCTAAAAACAAATACGTACCAAAGGGTCATCAAACCAAAAATTAAGGAAATCTCTCCTCAAAACCTTAAAAACACAGAGTACGAATGTGTCATCAAACCAAACTCTCTATTAACAAAGGGTCATTAAGGATATTTCTCCATAAAACCTGAAAAGAATTAAAAAATACTTATCTGGGGAATCACAGCCTTAATCCAAACCTAAAATCTAAAAAGAGGAATAAATATTCCCTTTAAAAATCCACTCCCCCTTGGGAATTGACTTAACTGAACATTTAAAATTAAACAAGGGGCGGAGCCTGTTCCTGGAAGCCTATATAAGCAGCAGGACAGGGGAAACCATTTTAGAGCTGGAACTGAGGCAAGTCTGTGCCTGATGAAGGATCATTCTCTTCCGAAAGGTATTTTTAATATCAATTTTTATTTTAGAAATACTTTTTAATACATACAATTTAATATTGCTTAATTGAACCTTTTAATTGTTTAATAAATGTCTTTTTACTTCATAATAATTAGAATATGATACGATATTAAAACATCAATTAAAGATACATTCACCTTACTATGACCTTAGGACTCTTACTTTAATTGAAGGATAGGACACAAGCCTAGGAATGATCAACCTAAGGCGGGCCACCTCAGAAGAGGGTGTATAGTGTTTAAAAGGCCGAAACACCCTATGACTCTGAGGCACACTACTGATGATGTGTCCTTAAATTACTTAAATAACAGATCCCATTTGGACTTCCTGTTCTAATAATACTAATCATGTAAATTATTTCAAGTAGTAATAATAAAAAAATAAAAAAATTATTATAAAATACCAAAACTATTTTAAACAAAACCTTAGGGACCTAATACTCAATTAAAATGTCTTCACACCCATTCGCTCCCTAGTTAAACATTAACTTTAGGGAGAGGGAATGGGTGAGCTGGAAAGGCCAAGACGGTCTAGAGGGGGCCCTGCTCAGTCTAGTGGCGCACTCCTCACTATGCTCCCTGTGACCTCACATTTAAAATGAACAACTTTAGAGACTTAATACTCATGTAAATATGTCTTCACACCCATTCGCTCCCTAGTTAAACATTAACTTTAGGGAGAGGGAATGGGTGAGCTAGAAAGGCCAAGACGGTCTAGAGGGTGCCCTGCTCAGTCTAGTGGCGCACTCCTCACTATGCTCCCTGTGACCTCACAATTAAAATAAACAAATTTAGAGATTTAATACTCATGTAAATATGTCTTCACACCCATTCGCTCCCTAGTTAAACATTAACTTTAGGGAGAGGGAATGGGTGAGCTAGAAAGGCCAAGACGGTCTAGAGGGTGCCCTGCTCAGTCTAGTGGCGCACTCCTCACTATGCTCCCTGTGACCTCACAATTAAAATAAACAAATTTAGAGACCTAGCACTCGGACGAAGTAGGATTAAGCTAGAAAAGACAGATCAGTTCAGATTTTACCTGCTCATTGACCTCAAGCCCAGTAGCAATGCCTAACAGGCGCCGGCCCGTGCACTACCCTTGGTCTTCCTACTCAAACCATGCAGCCTGATGGGCTGTACTGGGGGAAGTCATTGTATATAACAAAAACCTAACCCTTGCCAGAGCCTTCGGACCAGGCATGCTACATGAGTCTCACTGGTCTAATGAGCCAAGCCAAATTCTCTTGGAACTTTAAGTAAAATTATTATTATTATTATTATTTTGTATATTGCCTAAACATAACCTAACCCTAAACCCAACCCTAAAACATAGTCTAAATCTAAACCTAACCCTAAACATAACCTAACTCTAAACCTAACCCTAAACATACCCTAAACCTAACCCTAAACATAACCGAAACCTAACCCTAAACATAACCTGACCCCAAACCCAACCCTAAACATGGCCTTAATCTAAACCTAACCCTAAACATAACCTGAATCTAACCCTAGCCCTAAAACATAACCTAAACCTAAAACCTAACCCTAAACATAACCTAAATCTACACCTAGCCCTAAACATAACCTAAACCTAAAACCTAACCCTAAACATAACCTAAATCTAAACCTAGCCCTAAACATAACCTAAACCTAAAACCTAACCCTAAACATAACCTAAATCTACACCTAGCCCTAAACATAACCTAAACCTAAAACCTAACCCTAAACATAACCTAAATCTAAACCTAGCCCTAAACATAACCTAAACCTAAAACCTAACCCTAAACATAACCTAAATCTAAACCTAGCCCTAAACATAACCTAAACCTAAAACCTAACCCTAAACCTAACCCTAAACATAACCTAAATCTAAACCTAGCCCTAAACATAACCTAAATCTTAACCTAACCCTAAACATAACTAAAAATCGAAGGAAATCTCTCCTCAAAACCTTAAAAAAAACACAGATCCCGAATGTGTCATCAAACCGAACTCTGTATTACCAAAGGGTCATTAAACTAAAAACAAAGGAAATCTCTCCTCACAACCTAAAAACAAATACGTACCAAAGGGTCATCAAACCAAAAATTAAGGAAATCTCTCCTCAAAACCTTAAAAACACAGAGTACGAATGTGTCATCAAACCAAACTCTCTATTAACAAAGGGTCATTAAGGATATTTCTCCATAAAACCTGAAAAGAATTAAAAAATACTTATCTGGGGAATCACAGCCTTAATCCAAACCTAAAATCTAAAAAGAGGAATAAATATTCCCTTTAAAAATCCACTCCCCTTGGGAATTGACTTAACTGAACATTTAAAATTAAACAAGGGGCGGAGCCTGTTCCTGGAAGCCTATATAAGCAGCAGGACAGGGGAAACCATTTTAGAGCTGGAACTGAGGCAAGTCTGTGCCTGATGAAGGATCATTCTCTTCCGAAAGGTATTTTTAATATCAATTTTTATTTTAGAAATACTTTTTAATACATACAATTTAATATTGCTTAATTGAACCTTTTAATTGTTTAATAAATGTCTTTTTACTTCATAATAATTAGAATATGATACGATATTAAAACATCAATTAAAGATACATTCACCTTACTATGACCTTAGGACTCTTACTTTAATTGAAGGATAGGACACAAGCCTAGGAATGATCAACCTAAGGCGGGCCACCTCAGAAGAGGGTGTATAGTGTTTAAAAGGCCGAAACACCCTATGACTCTGAGGCACACTACTGATGATGTGTCCTTAAATTACTTAAATAACAGATCCCATTTGGACTTCCTGTTCTAATAATACTAATCATGTAAATTATTTCAAGTAGTAATAATAAAAAAATAAAAAAATTATTATAAAATACCAAAACTATTTTAAACAAAACCTTAGGGACCTAATACTCAATTAAAATGTCTTCACACCCATTCGCTCCCTAGTTAAACATTAACTTTAGGGAGAGGGAATGGGTGAGCTGGAAAGGCCAAGACGGTCTAGAGGGGGCCCTGCTCAGTCTAGTGGCGCACTCCTCACTATGCTCCCTGTGACCTCACATTTAAAATGAACAACTTTAGAGACTTAATACTCATGTAAATATGTCTTCACACCCATTCGCTCCCTAGTTAAACATTAACTTTAGGGAGAGGGAATGGGTGAGCTAGAAAGGCCAAGACGGTCTAGAGGGTGCCCTGCTCAGTCTAGTGGCGCACTCCTCACTATGCTCCCTGTGACCTCACAATTAAAATAAACAAATTTAGAGATTTAATACTCATGTAAATATGTCTTCACACCCATTCGCTCCCTAGTTAAACATTAACTTTAGGGAGAGGGAATGGGTGAGCTAGAAAGGCCAAGACGGTCTAGAGGGTGCCCTGCTCAGTCTAGTGGCGCACTCCTCACTATGCTCCCTGTGACCTCACAATTAAAATAAACAAATTTAGAGACCTAGCACTCGGACGAAGTAGGATTAAGCTAGAAAAGACAGATCAGTTCAGATTTTACCTGCTCATTGACCTCAAGCCCAGTAGCAATGCCTAACAGGCGCCGGCCCGTGCACTACCCTTGGTCTTCCTACTCAAACCATGCAGCCTGATGGGCTGTACTGGGGGAAGTCATTGTATATAACAAAAACCTAACCCTTGCCAGAGCCTTCGGACCAGGCATGCTACATGAGTCTCACTGGTCTAATGAGCCAAGCCAAATTCTCTTGGAACTTTAAGTAAAATTATTATTATTATTATTATTTTGTATATTGCCTAAACATAACCTAACCCTAAACCCAACCCTAAAACATAGTCTAAATCTAAACCTAACCCTAAACATAACCTAACTCTAAACCTAACCCTAAACATACCCTAAACCTAACCCTAAACATAACCGAAACCTAACCCTAAACATAACCTGACCCCAAACCCAACCCTAAACATGGCCTTAATCTAAACCTAACCCTAAACATAACCTGAATCTAACCCTAGCCCTAAAACATAACCTAAACCTAAAACCTAACCCTAAACATAACCTAAATCTACACCTAGCCCTAAACATAACCTAAACCTAAAACCTAACCCTAAACATAACCTAAATCTAAACCTAGCCCTAAACATAACCTAAACCTAAAACCTAACCCTAAACATAACCTAAATCTACACCTAGCCCTAAACATAACCTAAACCTAAAACCTAACCCTAAACATAACCTAAATCTAAACCTAGCCCTAAACATAACCTAAACCTAAAACCTAACCCTAAACATAACCTAAATCTAAACCTAGCCCTAAACATAACCTAAACCTAAAACCTAACCCTAAACCTAACCCTAAACATAACCTAAATCTAAACCTAGCCCTAAACATAACCTAAATCTTAACCTAACCCTAAACATAACTAAAAATCGAAGGAAATCTCTCCTCAAAACCTTAAAAAAAACACAGATCCCGAATGTGTCATCAAACCGAACTCTGTATTACCAAAGGGTCATTAAACTAAAAACAAAGGAAATCTCTCCTCACAACCTAAAAACAAATACGTACCAAAGGGTCATCAAACCAAAAATTAAGGAAATCTCTCCTCAAAACCTTAAAAACACAGAGTACGAATGTGTCATCAAACCAAACTCTCTATTAACAAAGGGTCATTAAGGATATTTCTCCATAAAACCTGAAAAGAATTAAAAAATACTTATCTGGGGAATCACAGCCTTAATCCAAACCTAAAATCTAAAAAGAGGAATAAATATTCCCTTTAAAAATCCACTCCCCTTGGGAATTGACTTAACTGAACATTTAAAATTAAACAAGGGGCGGAGCCTGTTCCTGGAAGCCTATATAAGCAGCAGGACAGGGGAAACCATTTTAGAGCTGGAACTGAGGCAAGTCTGTGCCTGATGAAGGATCATTCTCTTCCGAAAGGTATTTTTAATATCAATTTTTATTTTAGAAATACTTTTTAATACATACAATTTAATATTGCTTAATTGAACCTTTTAATTGTTTAATAAATGTCTTTTTACTTCATAATAATTAGAATATGATACGATATTAAAACATCAATTAAAGATACATTCACCTTACTATGACCTTAGGACTCTTACTTTAATTGAAGGATAGGACACAAGCCTAGGAATGATCAACCTAAGGCGGGCCACCTCAGAAGAGGGTGTATAGTGTTTAAAAGGCCGAAACACCCTATGACTCTGAGGCACACTACTGATGATGTGTCCTTAAATTACTTAAATAACAGATCCCATTTGGACTTCCTGTTCTAATAATACTAATCATGTAAATTATTTCAAGTAGTAATAATAAAAAAATAAAAAAATTATTATAAAATACCAAAACTATTTTAAACAAAACCTTAGGGACCTAATACTCAATTAAAATGTCTTCACACCCATTCGCTCCCTAGTTAAACATTAACTTTAGGGAGAGGGAATGGGTGAGCTGGAAAGGCCAAGACGGTCTAGAGGGGGCCCTGCTCAGTCTAGTGGCGCACTCCTCACTATGCTCCCTGTGACCTCACATTTAAAATGAACAACTTTAGAGACTTAATACTCATGTAAATATGTCTTCACACCCATTCGCTCCCTAGTTAAACATTAACTTTAGGGAGAGGGAATGGGTGAGCTAGAAAGGCCAAGACGGTCTAGAGGGTGCCCTGCTCAGTCTAGTGGCGCACTCCTCACTATGCTCCCTGTGACCTCACAATTAAAATAAACAAATTTAGAGATTTAATACTCATGTAAATATGTCTTCACACCCATTCGCTCCCTAGTTAAACATTAACTTTAGGGAGAGGGAATGGGTGAGCTAGAAAGGCCAAGACGGTCTAGAGGGTGCCCTGCTCAGTCTAGTGGCGCACTCCTCACTATGCTCCCTGTGACCTCACAATTAAAATAAACAAATTTAGAGACCTAGCACTCGGACGAAGTAGGATTAAGCTAGAAAAGACAGATCAGTTCAGATTTTACCTGCTCATTGACCTCAAGCCCAGTAGCAATGCCTAACAGGCGCCGGCCCGTGCACTACCCTTGGTCTTCCTACTCAAACCATGCAGCCTGATGGGCTGTACTGGGGGAAGTCATTGTATATAACAAAAACCTAACCCTTGCCAGAGCCTTCGGACCAGGCATGCTACATGAGTCTCACTGGTCTAATGAGCCAAGCCAAATTCTCTTGGAACTTTAAGTAAAATTATTATTATTATTATTATTTTGTATATTGCCTAAACATAACCTAACCCTAAACCCAACCCTAAAACATAGTCTAAATCTAAACCTAACCCTAAACATAACCTAACTCTAAACCTAACCCTAAACATACCCTAAACCTAACCCTAAACATAACCGAAACCTAACCCTAAACATAACCTGACCCCAAACCCAACCCTAAACATGGCCTTAATCTAAACCTAACCCTAAACATAACCTGAATCTAACCCTAGCCCTAAAACATAACCTAAACCTAAAACCTAACCCTAAACATAACCTAAATCTACACCTAGCCCTAAACATAACCTAAACCTAAAACCTAACCCTAAACATAACCTAAATCTAAACCTAGCCCTAAACATAACCTAAACCTAAAACCTAACCCTAAACATAACCTAAATCTACACCTAGCCCTAAACATAACCTAAACCTAAAACCTAACCCTAAACATAACCTAAATCTAAACCTAGCCCTAAACATAACCTAAACCTAAAACCTAACCCTAAACATAACCTAAATCTAAACCTAGCCCTAAACATAACCTAAACCTAAAACCTAACCCTAAACCTAACCCTAAACATAACCTAA